>NW_025204044.1:0-2866 GCF_004010195.1 Chiloscyllium plagiosum
TTGCTCTCCCCTCTGCGCTGGGCTCTTGCTCTCTTCACTGTGCTGGGCTCTTGCTCTCCGCTCTGCACTGTGCTCTTGCTCTCTCCTCTGTGCTGGACTCTTGCTCTCCTCTCTATTCTGGGCTCTTGCTCTCTCTTCTGTGTTCGGCACCTGCTCTCCCCTCTGTGCTGGGCTCTTGCTCTCTCCTTTGCGCTAGGCTCTTCCACTCCCCTCTGCGCTGGGTTCTTGTTCTCTCCTCTCCGCTGGGCTTGCTCCCCACTCTGCGCTGAGCTCTTGCTCTCTCCTCTGCATTGAGCTTGCTCTCCCCTCTGCGCTGGGCTCTTGCTCTCCTTTCTGCGCTGGGCTCTTGCTCTCTCCTCTGCGTTGTGCTCTTGCTCTTCTGCGCTGGGCTCTTGCTCTCTCCTCTGCGCTAGGCTCTTGCTGTCTCTTCTGCACTAGGCTCTTGCTCTCCCCTCTGCGCTGGGTTCTTGCTCTCCCCTCTGCACTGGGCTCTTGTTCTCTCCTCTGTGCTGGGCTCTTGCTATCCGCTCTGCACTGTGCTCTTGCTATCTCCTCTGTGCTGGACTCTTGCTCTCCCCTCTGTGCTGGGCTCTTGCTATCTCCTCTGTGCTCGGCACCTGCCCTCCCCTCTGTGCTGGGCTCTTGCTCTCTCCTCTGCGCTGGGCTCTTGCTCGCTCATCTTCGCTGTGCACTTGCTGTCTCGTCAAGATGGGCTCTTGCTCTCACATCTTCGCTGTGCTCTTGCTCTCTCCTCTGCTCTGGGCTTGCTCTCTCCTCTGCGCTGGGCTATTGCTCTCCCCTCTGCACTGGGCTCTTGCTCTCCCCTCTGCGCTGGGCTCTAGCTCTCTCCTCTGCGCTAGGCACTTGTTCTCCCCTCTGCGCTGGGCTTGCTCTCCCCTCGGCGCTGGGCTCTTGCTCTCTCCTCTGCACTGGGCTCTTGCTCTCCCCTCTGCGCTGGGCTCTTGCTCTCTCTTTTGCGCTGGGTTCTTGTTCTCCCCTCTGCGCTGGGCTCTTGCTCTCTCCTCTGCATTGAGCTTGCTCTCCCCTCTGCGCTGGTCTCTTGCTCTCTTTTCTGCGCTGGGCTCTTGCTCTCTCCTCTGCGTTGTGCTCTTGCTCTTCTGCGCTGGGCTCTTGCTCTCCCCTCTGCGCTGGGTTCTTGCTCTCTCCTCTGCGCTAGGCTCTTGCTCTCTCCTCTGCACGAGGCTCTTGTTCTCCCCTCTGCGCTGGGTTCTTGCTCTCCCCTCTGCACTGGGCTCTTGCTCTCTCCTCTGCGCTAGGCTCTTGCTCTCTCCTCTGCACGAGGCTCTTGTTCTCCCCTTTGCGCTGGGCTCTTGCTCTCCCCTCTGCGCTGGGTTCTTGCTCTCTCCTCTGCGCTAGGCTCTTGCTCTCTCCTCTGCACGAGGCTCTTGTTCTCTCCTCGCCGCTGGGCTTGCTCTCCCCTCTGCGCTGGGCTCTTGCTCTCTCCTCTGCATTGAGCTTGCTCTCCCTCTGCGCTGGGCTCTTGCTCTCCCCTCTGCGCTGGGCTCTTGCACTCTCCTCTGCATTGAGCTTGCTCTCCCCTCTGCGCTGGGCTCTTGCTCTCCTTTTTGCGCTGGGCTCTTGCACTCTCCTCTGTGTTGTGCTGTTGCTCTTCTGCGCAGGGCTCTTGCTCTCCTCACTGTGCTGGGCTCTTGCTCTCCGCTCTGCACTGTGCTCTTGCTATCTCCTCTGTGCTGGACTCTTGCTCTCCCCTCTGTGCTGGGCTCTTGCTCTCTCCTCTGTGCTCGGCACCTGCTCTCCCCTCTGTGCTGGGCTCTTGCTCTCTCCTCTGTGCTGGGCTCTTGCTCTCTCCTCTGTGCTCGGCACGTGCTCTCCCCTCTGTGCTGGGCTCTTGCTCTCTCCTCTGTGCTGGGCTCGTGCTCTATCCTCTGTGCTGGGCTCTTGCTCTCCCCTCTGTGCTGGGCTCGTGCTCTATCCTCTGTGCTGGGCTCTTGCTCTTTCATCTGTGCTGGGCTCTTGCTCTCCCCTCTGTGCTGGGCTCTTGCTCTCTCCTCTGTGCTGGGCTCTTGCTGTCCCCTCTGTGCTGGGCTCTTGCTCTTTCATCTGCGCTGGGCTCTTGCTCTTTCTTCTGCGCTGGGCTCTTGCTCTCTTTTCTGCGCTGGGCTCTTGCTCTTCCCTCTGCACTCGGCTCTTGCTCTTCCTTCTGCGCTCGGCTCTTGCTCTCCCCTCTGCGCTGGGTTCTTGCTCTCTCCTCTGCGCTAGGCTCTTGCTCTCTCCTCTGCACGAGGCTCTTGTTCTCCCCTCTGCGCTGGTTTCTTGCTCTCCCCTCTGCACTGGGCTCTTGTTCTCTCCTCGCCGCTGGGCTTGCTCTCCCCTCTGCGCTGGGCTCTTGCACTCTCCTCTGCATTGAGCTTGCTCTCCCCTCTGCGCTGGGCTCTTGCTCTCCTTTTTGCGCTGGGCTCTTGCACTCTCCTCTGTGTTGTGCTGTTGCTCTTCTGCGCAGGGCTCTTGCTCTCCTCACTGTGCTGGGCTCTTGCTCTCCGCTCTGCACTGTGCTCTTGCTATCTCCTCTGTGCTGGACTCTTGCTCTCCCCTCTGTGCTGGGCTCTTGCTCTCTCCTCTGTGCTGGGCTCTTGCTCGCTCCTCTGTGCTGGGCTCTTGCTCTTTCATCTGCGCTGGGCTCTTGCTCTTTCCTCTGCGCTGGGCTCTTGCTCGTCCCTCTGCGCTAGGCTCTTGCTCTTCCTTCTGCGCTGGGCTCCATCTCCCCTCTGCATTGAGCTTGCTCTCCCCTCTGCGCTGGGCACTTGCTCTCCTCTCTGCGCTGGGCTCTTGTTCTCAAATCTGCGCTGGGCTTGCTCTCTCCTCTGTGTTGGACTCTTGCTCTTCT
>NW_025204044.1:3626-9010 GCF_004010195.1 Chiloscyllium plagiosum
TGCTCTCTCCTCTGCGCTGGGCTCTTGCTCTCTCCTCTGCACGAGGCTCTTGCTCTCCCCTCTATGCTGGCCTTTGCTCTCTCCTCTGCGTTGGTCTCTTGCTCTTCTGCCCTGGGCTCTTGCTCACCCCTCTGCGATAGGCTCTTGCTCTCTCCTGTGTGCTGGGTTCTTGCTCTCCACTCTGCGCTGGGCACTTGCTCTCCCCTCTGAGCTGGGCTCTTGCTCTCTCCTCTGCCCTGGGCTCTTGATCTCTCCTCTGCGCTGGGCTTGCTCTCCCCTCTATGCTGGGCTCTTGCTCTCCCCTCTATGCTGGGCTTGCTCTCCACACTGTGCTGGGCTCTTGCTCTCCCCTCTGCGCCTGGCTCCTGCTCTCTCCTCTGTGCTGGGCTCTTGCACTCCCCTCTGCGCTGGGCTCTTGCTCTCCCCTCTGTGCTGGGCTCCTGCTCTCTCCTCTGCGCTGGGCTCTTGCTCTTCCCACTGCACTGGGCTCTGGCTCTCTCATCTCCGCTGTGTTCTTGCTCTCTCCTCTGCGCTGGGCTGTTGCTCTCCCCTCTGCGCTGGGCTCTTGCTCTCCCCTCTGCGCTGGGCTCTTGCTCTTCCCGCTGCACTGGGCTCTTGCTCTCTCATCTTCGCTGTGTTCTTGCTCTCACCTCTGCGCTGGGCTGTTGCTCTCTCATCTTCGCTGGGCGCTTGCTCTTTCCATTGCGCTGGGCTCGATCTCCCCTCTGCATTGAGCTTGCACTCCCCTTTGCGCTGGGCTCTTGCTCTCCCCTCTGCGCTGGGCTCTTGCTCTCCCCTCTCCGCTGGGCTCTTGCTCTCCCCTCTGCGCTTGGCACTTGCTCTCCCCTCTGCACTGGGCTCTTGCTCTCTCCTCTGCACTGGGCATTTGCTCTCCCCTCTGTGCTTGGCTTTTGCTCTCTCCTCTGTGCCGGACTCTTGCTGCTCTGCGCTGGGCTCTTCCTCACCACTGTGCGTTGGGCTCTTGCTCACCCCTCTGTGCTGGGCTTGCTCTCGCCTCTGCGCTGGGCTCTTGATCTCCTCTCTGCGCTTGGCTTTTGCTCTCTCCTCTGCGCTGGGCTCTTGCTCTCTCCTCTGTGCGAGACTCTTGCTCACCCCTCTGCAATAGGCTCATGCTCTCCCCTCTGCGCTGGGCTCTTGCTCTCCCCTCTGTGCTGGGCTCTTGCTCTCCTCTCTGCGCTGGGCTCTTGCTCTCTCCTCTGCGCTGGGCTTGCTCTCCCCTTTGCGCTGGGCTCGCTCTCCCCTTTGCGCTGGGCTCATGCGACTCTGCGCTGGGCTCTTGCTCTCCCCTCTGTGGTGGGCTCTTGCTCCTCTGCGCGGGGCTCTTACTCTCTCCTTTGTGCTGGGCTCTTTCTCCTCTGCTGGGCTCTTGCTCTCCTCTCTGCGCTGGGCTCTTGCTCTCTCCTCTGGGCTGGGCTTGCTCTCCCCGTTCTGCGCTGGGCTCTTGCACTTTCCTCTGCGCTGAGCTTTTGGTTTCCACTCTCTGCTCGACACTTGCTTTCCCCTTTGCGCTGGGCTCTTGTTCTCTCCTCTGCGCTGGGCTTGCTCTCCCCTCTGCGCTGGGCTCTTGCTCTACCCTCTATGCTGGCCTCTTGCTCCTCTGCGATGGTCTCTTACTCTCTCCTCTGCGATGGTCTCTTACTCTCTCCTCTGCGTTGGGCTCTTACTCTCTCCTCTGCGTTGGGCTCTTACTCTCTCCTCTGTGCTGGGCTCTTGATCTCCCCTCTGTGCTGGGCTCTTGCTCTCCCCTCTATGCTGGGCTCTTGGTCTTTCATCTGAGCTGGGCCCTTGCTCTCCCCTCTGCGCTAGCCGCTTGCTTTCCCCTGTGTGCTGGGCTCTTGTTCTCCCCTCTGCGCTGGACTTGCTCTGCCCTCAGCACTCGGCTCTTGCTCTCCCCTCTGCGCTGGGCTCTTGCTCTCCCCTCTGTGCTGGGCTCTTGCTCTCTCCTCTGTGCTGGGCTCTTGCTCTCCCCTCTGCGCTGGGCTCGATCTCCCCTCTGCATTGAGCTTGCTCTCCCCTCTGCGCTGGGCACTTGCTCTCCTCTCTTCGCTGGGCTCTTGCTCTCTCCTGTGTGCTGGGCTCTTGCTCTCTCCTCTGCGCTGGGCTTTTGCTGTCCCCTCTGCACTGGGCTCTTGTTCTCAAATCTGCGCTGGGCTTGCTCTCTCCTCTGTGTTGGACTCTTTCTCCTCTGTGCTGGACTTTTGCTCTCCTCACTGTGCTGGGCTCTTGCTCTCCGCTCTGCACTGTGCTCTTGCTCTCCCCTCTGTGCTGGGCTCTTGCTCTCTCCTCTGTGCTCGGCACCTGGTCTCCCCTCTGCGCTGGGCTCTTGCTCTCTCCTCCGCGCTTGGCTTTTGCTCTCTGCTCTGCGCTGGGCTCTTGTTCTCTCATCTTCGCTGTGCTCTTGTTCTCTGCTCTGCACTGGGTTTGCTCTCTCCTCTGCGCTTGGCTCTTGCTCTCCCCTCTGTGCTGAGCTTGCTCTCCCCTCTGCGCTAGGCTCTGCTCTCCCCTCTACACTGGGCTCTTGCTCCTCTGCGCAGGGCTCTTGCTCTCTCCTCTGCGTTGGGCTTTTGCTCTTCTGCGCTGGGTTCTTGCTCTCCTCACAGTGCTGGGCTCTTGCTCTCCCCTCTGCACTGGGCTCTTGCTCTCTCCTCTGTGCTGGACTCTTGCTCTCTCCTCTGCGCTGGACTCTTGCTCTCCCCTCTGTGCTGGGCTCTTGCTCTCTCCTCTGTGCGCTGGGCTCTTGCTCTTTCATCTGCGCAGGGCTCTTGCTCTCCCCTCTGTGCTGGGCTTTCTCTATCCTCTGTGCTGGGCTCTTCCTCTCCCCTCTCTGCTGGGCTCTTGCTCTCTCCTCTGCGTTAGGCTCTTGCTCCTCTGCGATGGTCTCTTCGTCTCTCCTCTGCGTTGGGCTCTTGCTCTTCTGTGTTGGGCTCTTGCTCTCTCCTCTGTGCTGGGCTCTTGCTCTCTCCTCTGTGCTGGGCTCTTGCTCTCCCCTCTGTGCTGGGCTCTTGGTCTTTCCTCTGTGCTGGGCTCTTGCTCTCCTCTCTGTGCTGGGCTCTTGCTCTCTCCTCTGTGCTGGGCTCTTGCTCTCTCATCTTCGCTGTGCTCTTGCTCTCTCGTCTGCGCTGGGCTCTTGCTCTTTCCTCTGCGCTGGGCTCTTGCTCTTCCCTCTGCGCTGGGCTCTTGCTCTTCCTTCTGCCCTGGGCTCGATCTCCCCTCTGCATTGAGCTTGCTCTCCCCTCTGTGCTGGGCACTTGCTCTCCTCTCTTCGCTGGGCTCTTGCTCTCTCCTCTGTGCTGGGCTCTTGCTCTCTCCTCTGCGCTGGGCTCTTGCTCTCCCCTCTGCACTGGGCTCTTGTTCTCAAATCTGCGCTGGGCTTGCTCTCTCCTCTGTGTTGGACTCTTGCTCTCTCCTCTGTGCTGGGCTCTTTCTCCTCTGTGCTGGGCTTTTGCTCTCCTCACTGTGCTGGGCTCTTGCTCTCCGCTCTGCACTGTGCTCTTGCTATCTCCTCTGTGCTGGACTCTTGCTCTCCCCTCTGTGCTGGGCTCTTGCTCTCTCCTCTGTGCTCGGCACCTGGTCTCCCCTCTGCGCTTGGCTCTTGCTCTCTCCTCTGCGCTTGGCTTTTGCTCTCTGCTCTGCGCTGGGCTCTTGTTCTCTCATCTTCGCTGTGCTCTTGTTCTCTGCTCTGCACTGGGTTTGCTCTCTCCTCTGCGCTTGGCTCTTGCTCTCCCCTCTGTGCTGAGCTTGCTCTCCCCTCTGCGCTGGGCTCTTGCTCCTCTGCGCTGGGCTCTTGCTCTCCTCACAGTGCTGGGCTCTTGCTCTCCCCTCTGCACTGGGCTCTTGCTCTCTCCTCTGTGCGCTGGGCTCTTGCTCTCTCCTCTGTGATGGACTCTTGCTCTCTCCTCTGTGCTGGACTCTTGCTCTCTCCTCTGTGCTGGGCTCTTGCTCTCCCCTCTGCACTGGGCTCTTGCTCTCTCCTCTGTGCGCTGGGCTCTTGCTCTCCCCTCTGTGCTGGGCTCTTGCTCACTTCTCTGTGCTGGGTTCTTGCTCTCCCCTCTGTGCTGGGCTCTTGCTCTCCCCTCTGCACTGGGCTCTTGCTCTCTCCTCTGTGCGCTGGGCTCTTGCTCTCTCCTCTGTGCTAGGCTCTTGCTCTCTCCTCTGCGCTGGGCTCTTGCTCTCCCCTCTGTGCTGGGCTGGCTCTCCCCTCTGCGCTGCGCACATGCTACTCTGCGCTGGGCTCTTGCTCTCCCTTCTATGCTGGGCTCTTGCTCCTCTGCGCCAGGCACTTACTCTCTCCTCTGTGATGGGCTCTTGCTCTCTCCTCAGCGCTAGGCTCTTGCTCCTCTGCGCTAGGCACTTACTCCTCTGCACTAGGCACTTACTCTCTCCTCTGCACTGGTCTCTTTCTCTCTCCACTGCGTTGGGCTCTTGCTCTTCTGCGCTGGGCTCTTGCTCTCTCCTCTGCGCTGGGCTCTTGCTCTCTTCACTGTGCTGGGCTCTTGCTTTCTCCGCTGTGCTGGGCTCTAGCTCTTTCCTCTGAGCTGGCTCTTGCTCTTTCCTCTGCGCTGGGCTCTTGCTCTCCCTTCTGTGCTGGGCTCGATCACCCCTCTGCGCTGGGCTCTTGCTCTCTCCTTTGCGCTCGGCTCTTGCTCTCCCCTCTGCGCTGGGTTCTTGTTCTCTCCTCTCCGCTGGGCTTGCTCTCCCCTCTGCACTGGGCTCATGCTCTCTCCTCTGCATTGAGCTTGCTCTCCCCTCTGCGCAGTGCTCTTGCTCTCCTTTCTGCGCTGGGCTCTTGCTCTCTCCTCTGCGTTGTGCTCTTGCTCTTCTGCGCTGGGCTCTTGCTCTCCCCTCTGCGCTGGGTTCTTGCTCTCTCCTCTGCGCTAGGCTCTTGCTCTCTCCTCTGCACTAGGCTCTTGCTCTCCCCTCTGCGCTGGGTTCTTGCTCTCCCCTCTGCGCTGGGTTCTTGCTCTCCCCTCTGCACTGGGCTCTTGTTCTCTCCTCGCCGCTGGGCTTGCTCTCCCGTCTGCGCAGGGCTCTTGCTCTCTCCTCTGCATTGAACTTGCTCTCCTTTTTGCGCTGGGCTCTTGCACTCTCCTCTGCGTTGTGCTGTTGCTCTTCTGCGCTGGGCTCTTGCTCTCCTCAGTGTGCTGGGCTCTTGCTCTCCGCTCTGCACTGTGCTCTTGCTATCTCCTCTGTGCTGGACTCTTGCACTCCTCTGCGCTGGGCTCTTGCTCTCCCCTCTGCGCTGGGCTCTTGCTCTCTCCTCTGTGCTCGGCACCTGCTCTCCCCTCTGCGCTGGGTTCTTGCTCTCTCCTCTGCACTAGGCTCTTGCTCTCCCCTCTGTGCTGGGTTCTTGCTCTCTCCTTTGT
>NW_025204045.1:0-2672 GCF_004010195.1 Chiloscyllium plagiosum
TCCAGTGCAAGAAAAAAATAGTTTAAGCAAAAAACATTGGAATTACTATCCTTAAACCCAGTCTAGGCAACCACTGAGTTCCCATACTGCATCAGGCTCAGTCTCCAGACTGGACTGTGCCCAGTCTCCAGACCGAGTTGAGCTTCAAAACTGGGTGCATATCCTCCTGCGTTAAACTCCAATTTGGGACTCCCCTCCAAGAATTGTCACCTTCATTACTCTCAGAGTTATTTCCGGAAGTTAAAGGTTTTGGGAAAAATGCTTCTGAAAGACAAAAAATAAAAACAAGTAAAAAGAACGGGTGGAGCAGAGATACTCCGGCTGGAACATCACGAATCTGCTGCCATGCTTTGGATATTTCTTGGCGTTTTCTATCAGCAAAGAATGACTTTGGAGACTCAGAACAGTTTTATCCCACTCCTTGCACTGTTGTCCTTGCAATATTAACAGATAGAGATGAACATGTCCATTGCTCGCCTAGGGCTTTACGAATCATTCTCATTACAATTTGAAGAGTATCTCAAAACACATTAAAAGTTAGAGGAAAGTGTGACAAAATTCATCTCCATACTTTGGAGAGTGCTTCACTCAGAGTGGTATGGAAAAATATTCTAGTGCTGCAGTCTGCACAGCTCCCGTTCTGGACAGTTATCTCGTCCGGCTTTATAGATTAATGCACTGGTGTGGTCTATACAGGGTTCGACTCTGGGCAGTTTGCTTGATTGGACAGAGCAGAGCATGGTCTACAGAGTGCTCCCTGCTGAATGGAGGTCTCCTTTGTGTTTATGGTGTTTGGGAAATTTTTGTGAGGTGAGTTGAGAATGTGAAATAACAAAACATTTCAGCTATTTCGGTAATGTCTTTATTTTGTGTTCTGATTCTTGTGATTGCAACTTCCAGCTCACTCCATTGACGTTGCAGTGTGACCATGCACAATACATCATGTTGTTGAATACCCACTGTCCTGGCTGTAGCCACAGCCTTTTCGTTCAGAAGCATTCAACCATTCCCATCGTCTTCGGGTCTCCACAACGAAAGAAAGAATGGCATCTCGGGTAAAAGTCTTGATAAACGGTCCAATATACACTGCCCCTCACACTTTCCCAACAAAAACCAACAACATAAAAGTATCCCGTGTGTACTGAGAGCAATTGTGCCAGTGGGGATATCACGGAAGAGATCATCAAGCGGATGGGAAAACGCTTCTGACGTCTGAACGGGACAAAATGAACCTTCCTGTCGACACTGTATTTTGAATTCCCGTAATTTTTCCGTTGTTATTACATTGAAGCTTTTATTTGACCTGAAGAATTCACAGATTCACGAAAACTACGTTATATCCTATCTGCTAAATTGTTACCCATTGCCTATCGAATTACAGGCTCCCTACGTCCTGGTAACAACTCCATTTCCTGGATATCTTAGCGTCTCTGATGTATTTAATCAGAACTCATTTCTTCCATTTAACAAAATAATTGGGAAAATTTGCAAATAGTTGTGGTCCCAGCACGGATCACTGTGTCACTGTAGTTGCTAATGTCTGATAAACTCATCAAGACTAATTTATCCCTATTTTATCCAGTCTTCAGACTCTGTAACCAGTCGTCCTACATAGCAGCTTTGAAAGTCTAAATAGTTATTTCCATTTCCTATGTGATAGACATGAGTGATTAAAAGATCTGCTCCAATTGCAGATTATCAGACTCGTATATCTGAATGTTGAATGGCCTCATTCTGATGCTGTTTAAAACTCTTGATGGCCTGACTGGTTTGCTTCTGTGTAGGTTCAGTTGTGAGTGGTTCTAAACATGTTGGAATCATCAGTTATCAGCCCAGCTCAGACTTTATGATGGAGGTTGCAGCAGCTGATAGCCCACAGTGCCCAGTTTCCATTTGCTCGGCCCTCTAGAAGTATGGCCAACTACGCAGGACTTAGTGCCAAATAACGCAGTGGGTGGTGTCTTCAATATGAGGCTGAGACTTTCCCAACGCCAGAACTGTGTGCTGGCTGCTCCTACAGATATTGTTGGAGGCAGATCCATCTGTGACAAGTAGTTTGTTGAGAATGTATCCCTCTTGTTCATCTATCATTTCCCACAGTCTAGCTGCTGTGAAATTCAGTCCTCGTTCTGCTCAGTCAGTGGTGTGATTTTGGAGACACTATTGGTGATCAACATTGAAGTACCAGACCCATAATACGCTCTGTGTCATTGCCAACCACAGCTCTTCCGCTGATTGATTTTTAGCATGGAAGGGGACTGATTGATTCACAAAGGGTGGTGTGGAGCGCAGTGAATATCCATCATCAAGACATTTCCTGGAACATACCTGAACTGTTAACATCAGGTTTCCCTAATTTTGGAATCAAGGTAGGAAGAGGGGTGGGGAGGTCATTCAAGAGCTCAAGGAGTTAGGCTGGAAGCTAAAAGCTAGGACAGACAGAGTCGTCATCTCTGGGTTGTTGCCGGTGCCACGTGACAGTGAGGCAAAGAATAGGGAGAGAGTGCAGTTGAACACGTGGCTGCAAGGCTGGTGTAGGAGGGAGGGCTTCAGATATTTGGACAATTGGACTGCATTCTGGGGAAGGTGGGACCTGTACAAACAGGACGGGTGGCACCTGAACCAGAAGGGCACCAATATCCTGGGGGGTAGGTTTGCTAGCACTCTTCGGG
>NW_025204045.1:4318-9010 GCF_004010195.1 Chiloscyllium plagiosum
ACTTGATATTGAGACACATTCCCATTGTTTATTATGAACAGTTTTATTTCATGCAGTTCATCCCCGTGTGTAATATCCACGCTGTCCTACTTTATGCAGCCGTTGACTGTTCTGTCTGGTTCACCGTCACTTTCACTTTTGATCGGTTTATGGCCATTTGTTGCCAGAAGCTGAAAACTAAATATTGTAGTGAGAAAACGGCGGCTGTGGTCCTCGGAACAGTGACTGTGCTGAGCTGTTTAAAAAACATTTTCTGGTATTTTATGTTCAGAGATCGGTATTGGCTGCAGAATGCCCCCTGGTTTTGTGATGTAAAAAAGGAAATTCGTTACTCCCGAGTCTGGAGCGCAATCGAGTTCCTCCACCAAATTCTAACCCCGGCTCTCCCATTTCTCCTGATTTTTCTGCTTAATGTTTTCACCGTCAGGCACATCTTGGTGACCAGCAGAGCACGCAGGAGACTCCGGGCTCACAATAATGCGAACGCTGAGTGTGACACAGAAATGAGAAATCGACAAAAATCTATCATTTTACTGTTTGCGATCTCGGCCAATTTCATCCTATTGTGGTCAACGTTAATGTTGTTTTCTATATGGTACCGGATGTATCATATTGGATTAACGTCTATGTGTCTAAGTTCCTTTGTGAAGGAATTGGGCTTCATACTGCAGCTCTTCAGTTGCTGCACAAACACCATGATTTATGCCGTAACCCAGAAAAGATTCAGAAACCAGCTGAAGAACGTGTTGAAATATCCCTTTGCCCAAAATCAACAATCATTCAATAATCAATGCATAAAGTGCTTTCTCGATTCAGTTCATTGGTTCAATAAAGAAACAGCCTGTCACTGAGGTAACAGTCTGAGGGTCGTGTCGTTTTGTCGAACCGTATCCCACAGGAAGTTATAGGGACATTTCAAAGCTTCTCACAACTCAGGTGACAGTGAGAAAGTAACATCTCACTAACTGTATCGATCACTTCAAGTTGTAAACAATAAACGTGTTTAGTAAAATGTTCCAAGCAGCAGAGTGAAAGATATTGTGGATGTGCTTGTAGCGAAGAGGCTTAGCTGGAGAGAGACCCACTCTGCACCAAGTCCTGGTCCTCAGGGAAGATAGGTGTACCGGGGCTGATCTCAGGTGATGGGTGTAAGTCACTCCATCCTTGCTTTCACCTCGGATCACCCAGTTCGACCAGCCTTCGGCAGAATCCAGTGCTCCCGCTTTGTGGGTCTCTATCCATATACCCTTCCAACTCTCTCGCTGTCCCTATGTCCTCTCTCCTATTTCGGTTCACACTCTCAGTTTCACTGTCCCTTTCGCCATTCTCGATCACTCTCTCGCTCGGTATTGCACTCTCTACCTCCCAACATCCGTCTTTCCAAACCTATGTTCTTCGAATCCTCTCTCGTCTTCCGTTGCAAGGAAACAGAGACAGGGTTTGGTGGTGCTGTGGACCATTGTATGTTGATTGTGTAACAGACGGGGTGCTGTGGAGCATCGGTCCGTTGAATGGGTTGAAGTCTGGTCATTTGGCCAAACGCCATTCACAGGGGACACAGTGGGAGTGAGAACACTGAACGTTACTCGGGGGTAAATATACGGAATGCACCATTGGCTGTGGCCAGGGTGAAAGATTGAAGTTGTGTGTGGATGGGTTCGAAGGCCATTTCTAGAGGATTCTCTGGGTAGGATTGAACAGGTTCGTTCCCAGGTATTGAGTATCGTAGGATTGAGCTTGACGGAGGGTCAGTGAGAATGATGTTGCGCATGACGGTGAAGTACTGGGTATGGAAGTCAAAGTGATTTTGGGGGAGTATGAGGGCCAGTGCGTAAGGCGGTAGGGGAGTGCTCAGGGAAGTTAGCATGAAGTGGCAGAGTTTGAGGGGAAATTAATCTGATGGTGGAGGAGAGTGCAGGGAGTGAGCCTTAAGGTTCAGTAGTGTGTGGGAGAGTCAACATGACGGTGGGGTAGTGAGCAAGACATTGGCCGAGACTGCCGGGTTTCAGAGTCACGGTGAGAGATTATGCGAAAGAGTGAGTGTGATGGTGGGCAAGTGAGCGAGGAGTATGAGTGATCTTTGAGCAATGAGCGGGGGAATTAGAATGATAATGGGGGATTGAGTGAATGTATTTGCTTGATGGTGGGAACGTGAGGTGTGAACGAGTGTGACCGTGCAGAGGTAAGTGCGGGAGTGTGATGAAGGTGCGTGAATGTGCCGTGGAGTGATCATAATTGTGGGAAAGTGAGCGGTGGTGTGTGTTGGTCAAGGGTAGTGAGCGAAGTAGTGAGGGTGACGGTGTGAGAGTGTGCAGAGCAGTGAGCGTGATGGTGGAGGATTGGCTGGGGAAATATATTTGAGTGTGGGGGAGTGAGGGGAGTGAGTATGACAGTGGGGGTGTATAGGTATAGGGCAGTTTGCATGATGGTGAGGGAGTGTGCATTGGACTGATGCGACGGAGTGTAGTCTGTGGCTGAGGGTGTGTGACGGTGGGGTAGTGTGCAGGGAGTGTTGTTGTGCGGATTGGTGAGTATGCAGGCGTGTGGGCATGACAGTGGGAGTCTGTTCAGGTTAGTTAGTGTGACAGAGGTGGTGTGGGATCGTGACATTGAGCGAGTGTGCTGGCAAGTGAGCATGAAAGTGGGTGACTGTGCGGGGAAGTGAGTATGACGGTCTCGGAGTGTACACAGGAGCGAACCAGACTATGCTGACAGCAGGATGGTAAACTTGTGTGCGGGTGAGTGAGCGAGAAGGTGGAGGACTGCGCAGGGCAGTGAGTGCTAGGATGAGGGAGTGTGATAAGATGTAAGCATGACGGTGGAGGAGCATGTATGTAAGTGAGCGTGGTGGTGGGTGGGTGTGCGAGGGAGAGTGCGTGACGCTGAAGAAGAGTGAGCATGACGGTGGGGGATTGTACAGAGGAGTGCGTTTGATGGTATGGGAGTGTGTGAGGGAGTAAGCATGTGGTTGAGGTGTGCTCAGTGATGGTGACGGCGATGGCTTCTGCTGGGGAGTGTGCGCGGCAGTGGGGATTGTTTGAGGAAGTGAGTGATATGGTAAATTAGTGTGTGGAGAGTCTGTTAGTTGGTTAGCTTGCGGGGAGAATGAGTATGATGGTGGTGGAGAGTGCAGATAGTGAGATTGACACTGCGGGAATGAGCAGCGAGTGGGAATGATGGTGTGGAAGTGTTCAGGGGAATGAGCTGGATGGATGGTTGTATGTATGGAGAGTGAGCGTGACGATGGCGAAGAGTGCAGCAGCATGAACTGACAGTGGGGCGAGTGGAGTGCAATGAGTTTGATGGTGGGGGACAGAGCAGGTATGTGAGTGTGCGGTTGGGGTAGCATCCAGGGGAGTGATCGTGACGTTGGAGGGTGTGAGGGATAGTGAGCATGAAGGAGGGGTAGGGTGAGGACAAATGAGCGTGTCGGTGGGGGAATGTGTGGGTGAGTGAGAGTGTAGGTAGTGGCGTCTGTGGGGGTTGTGCCTGACGGTGTGAAAACGTGCAGATGAGTGAACCTGATGGTGCAGAAGTGTGTTTGGGAGCCAGAATGAAGATAGGACAGTGTGCCAGAAAGTGAGTGTGATGAATGGCAGAGTGCAGAGGAGTATGCGTGATAGTCAGGGAGTGAATTTGACAGTTTGGAGTGTGTAAGGGTATTTTAATTGATGGTGTGGATGTGAATGGGAGAATGAGTGAACTGGGGAGAGTGAGCACAGTAGCGTGCAGAAAGGTGGATGAGGACACCGCGGAGTGATAATGATTGTGATGAAGTCAATGGGGAAATATGAGAGATCACGGGGAGTGAGCGGGGCAGTGACCATGACTGGGGGAAAGGGAGCAGGGGAGTGTCTGTGATGGTGGTGGAGTAACCGGAGGAGTCCACATGTTGATGGGGTAGTGAGCAAGGGAGTGAGCATGATAGTGGTAAAGTTTGCTGACCAATAAGCATGGAAGTAGGTGAGTCAGTGACGGATGAATGTGATGGGAGGCAGTGTGGAGATACAGTGAATGTGAGGTTCAACACATATGCGGGGGAGTGAGCGTGATGGAGGGACAGTGTTTGCAGAAGAGAACGAAACGGTGGGGTTGTGTGCAGGGGAGTGTGACAGTGGTTGAATATTCAGTAAAATGAGCAAGACAGTGGGAGAGTGTATGCGGGAGTGAACATAATGGTGAGTGAATGCGTGGTAGAGTAAGAATGATGTTGTGGTAATGTTAGGGGAGTCAGCATCACGTTAGGGGTGTTTGCAGGTGAGTGAGTTTGTTTGTTTGCGATTGTGTGGCGGAGTGAGTGTGATGGTGCTGGAATGTGTAGATTAGTTAGTATGAAGGTGGGCGTTCGTGCTGTGGAGTGAGTGTGACAGTGCTGTCGTACACATGGCAATAGTGTTTCTGTGGCTTAGTGGGCAGGGAGAGTGAGCTTACAATGGGTAGTGTGCGGTGGAATGATTGTGAGGGAGGTGCAGTGTACATCAAGGTGCATGACAGTGTGTAAGTGTGCATGGGAGTGACTCTGACGGCAGTAGGTTGTGCAGCGGAGGAGGCACGGAATTCGGGTGAGTGCAGGTGAGTGAGTGTGATGGTGGGGGACGTGCATGGAGAGTGCGCGTGATGGTTGGGAATTGTGTCCGATAGTATGCGGAACAGAGATGAAGCATGTGGGGTAGTGAGCATTCGGGGCCGGTT
>NW_025204046.1:0-706 GCF_004010195.1 Chiloscyllium plagiosum
GTCAGAAGGATGTTGTGAAACTTGAAAGGGTTTATAAAAGATCAATAAGATGGTTCCAGGGTTGTTGCTGTATAGGCTGGAGCTATTTTTCCTAGAGCGTCGGAGACTGAAGGGTGAACCTATAGACATTCATATAAACATGTTTATATACAGTTTCCCCTTCACCTAACACTACGGGCAATTTAGCATGGCCAATTCACCTAACCTGCACATTTTGGACTGTGGGAGGAAACTGGAACACGCGGAGGAAACTCACACAGACACGGAGAGAATGTGCAACCTCCACACAGACAGTTGGCTGAGGCAGGAATTGAAGCTGGGTCTCTGGCGCTGTGAGGCAGCAGTGCTAACCACTGTGCCATCGTGCCACCCCAAGCAGGGGAGTGGAGAAATCCTGGTAGTTATAGACCTGTCAGCTTTACTTTGATTCTGGGTAAAGTGTTGGCTTGTAAGGGATAGGATTTATAATCAGCTGGAGATGATTAAGTTGTTGAGGGATAGTCAACACGGTTTTGTGAAGGGTAGGACGTGCCCTCACAAACCTTAATGAGCTCTTTAAGAAGGTGAACAAAGAGATGGATGAGGATAAAGCAGTTGATGTGGTATATATGTATTTCAGTAAGGCGTTTGTTAAGGTTCCCCATGGTAGGCGATTGCCGATAATACGGAGGCATGGGATTGTGGGTGATGTAGCAGTTTGGATCAG
>NW_025204046.1:1472-5980 GCF_004010195.1 Chiloscyllium plagiosum
CTGTCCGTCCACCTTCAGCAAGTTACAGCGATAGGGATGGTAGTCTGGAATGCAGTACATTTCAAATATGTGGAGGGACTTTTGGGGTAGGACAAGGTTACAGAGATAGGAACTGTTATAGGAGTTACAAGTCATTGAAGACACTGGTGCACAAGAAATGCCACAGATACACTGTTGCAGAGTAGTGAGTCTTAGTACAACAGAACTTACATTAAGAGTGGTGATTGAGCCTGGGGTGTGTGTGTACTGTGCTGCACCTCTAATACTGTATCGTGTCATGTCTTGTTAGCCGATGATTGGAGCCGTCTCATTGCTTTCTGCTCTGTGCACTGAGTGATCTTACCTCACTGCAGGATTTATTGAAGGCTCCAGATCTCCTTGCCCTTTGTCTCTCTGGCTGACCGACCATCTTCAATTTGGTGATGGACGAGACACTCAGCAGCTGGGAAGTTAATCGAGTCTGAACCTTTCTGAGTACCTGCAGGAGACAGAGGAATAGGCAGAATGGGAAATTAGATGGATACAGTGAGGATTAAAAATGGCACTGATACCACCACAGAGATCTGGAAAATCCCAGTCTCCATCCCTGGCCTGTGCTGCCTCGTCTCTCTGGAGTGGAGAATTCTGTTGGCTCAGGATCTGGCGTAGGTGCAATAGAGAGAGAGAGAGAGAGTGAGAGCGAAAGCGAGAGCAAGAGCGAGAACAAGAGCGAGATACTAAGTGATAACACCAGAATGCTGGAAGATATCAGGATCACACAACTGTGTTAGAAGAACAGGTTTGGCTTCATTACACACTGGTAAAACGGGTCAGGAATGAGCAAAATCTGAGCAGGTGAAGTGATGGCTTAGTGATATTATTGCTAGAGCATATATCCCAAAACCTCAGCTAATATTCAAGGAAGGCCGGTTGGAATCCCGCCATCCAAAATGGTCGAATTTGAAATCAATAATTTTAAAAATAGTAATTAACAATCCACAAGTAAGTATGAGACCATTGCTGATGTACAAAAAACCCCAAACACTTGTCCTTTCGAGAAGGACATCTGCCCATCCTCACATGGTTTGCACGACATCCCCACAGCAAAGTGTTTGCCTCTCAATTACCCTCTGAAATGGCTGAGCAAGTTACTCAGTTCAAGGGCAGCTGGACAAGAAAAGCTGGTCAGCCAAAGACACCCACATCCCATACCTGATTTTAAAAATAATCCTTTCGGATGGCCCCACTGGAACCATGCTGGGACCAGGGTCCTGGTCAATCATGTCGGTAGGATTATGGACAGGGACACAGAGGATGCAGGGACAGTGTTCAGGTGAAAGGAGCTTTCCAAATCCAAAGAGAAAAGGTGAAGTATGGGAGCAGCATGGGAATATGGCTGAAGACAAGCAAAAAAAGAACAGGATGGGACAGAGTTTAACTAAAACTGTACATCAGTGAATAGATTTGTGACAGGAAATTGTGGGAAAGAGTAAGTTATGTTTTTTTTTTGAATGAACAACGTCGCTGCAGTAAGGTAGATGGATTTGTGACACAGAGCTAAAAGAGATTTAGACACCAGGGAGACATGGATAGAGAGTGAACAAAAATAATCAGTCGGTCATATTCTTGTGCAAACTCAGGCAAAATGGGTAAACCAAACAATTATTGTCAACAAAGGCATTACAGAGAAAGCATTTGGCCGCAGACCATGAAGTAGAATCAGTCTGAATGTAAATTCTGGCTACTACTCGCCAAGGACATAAGCTGCAGAACAGTTTTAGCCAACGAACTGTATTCCATTGCTCGTCACTGCATTACACAGGAACTCATTGGATTTTTAATAAAGGCATTATGATAATTTTGGAAAACGTCAATATTTGTATAATCTGGGACAATCACACGGACAGCATTGATGTTGGAAGAGGAGTTAGGTTATTTTTCTCAGTGTTTCTTTGTTCAACTGGCTAGGGACATAACTATCGCAGAGCGACTGTGTGATGAAACTTAGTGAATGAGTAATGTCACCTGCAGAGATCCTTCGGGAAATTGTGATAAAGTGCAGTTTAAATAAATATAAAGTTTTAAAGGGAATCACAGAAAGGACAAGCTACAACATGAAACAAAAATAGTCAATTACATGAGTTTGAGAGAACTGACCAAGGTAAACAGGCTAAACAGACTGAAACATGTGTTTGTAAATGGAAATCATTTAATGGAACAGTATAAAACACTCAACAAAAGGACATTTTATTGAAACAGTAAAAACCTCAGCAAGAAATCCCCACTGGTCCCTCACTCAGGACAAAAGGGATCATACTCGATTATGAGGCTGAGAAGATCACCGCAAAATACTTAAAATTCTGAAGTGAGAGAATGCTTCAGGACTAAATGTTAAATGGATTGCAAAGGGTCTGCTAGTAGGCGAGGGCTGTGGGAAGGGGAACCATGGTCAGGGTTTATTGACACGACACGAACCAGGAGAGGTGAAGGTGCTGGAGGTGGTGAGATATTACAGAGAGTGGTCAGGGCCTGAATGGTGTTACAAAGCCAGTACGGATTGCTGCAGCTGGAGGGGTTTGCAGAGGTAGGGAGGGACATATGGATTTTTATTTATTCATTCATGGGATGAGGGTGTCACTGCCTGGACGAACATTCTTTGACCCCACTGGTAATTATCCAGAGGGCAGCTTGGGGTCAGCCATATTGCTGAGCGATGGAGTCACACATCATCCAGACCAGATTAGAATATCAGGTGTCCTTCAATAAAAGAGGTCAGTGCACCAGATTAATTCTTCCTACTGAACAACAATGTTTTTATGATAGCCTCACCAATGTCTTTTAGAGATACACCATGCCATCCGGACTCCTACTCTCAATTCTCTCCCCAATGAAGGTAAACATTCCAAAGGCCTGCTTCACCAGCCTGTCTACCTGTGACACCACATTCAAAGAATTGTGTACCTGCATCCCTGGATCACTGATTGACAACACTACCCAGGGACAGAACATTAACTGTACAAGTCCCGCCCTGGCTTGTTTCACCAAAATGGAACACTTCACATGATCTAATTAAACCCCATATGCTATTCTTCAGTTCACGATCCCAGCAGTACTGTTAATCTTGATGTATCATATATAATCTTCTCCACTAACCACTTTCCCAACAATTTCAGTTCACACAAGAAGCTTACTTACCAGGAAACCAATATTCCCATCCAAACCATTTATCAAAATGACAAACACCAGTGGACCCACTACTCTGCTGGTTACATGCCTGCAGTTAGAAAATCAACATGTCAGCCATCACTCTCTATCTACAACCATCAAGCGAATTTTGTATCCAGTTCACTAGCTCCTCCTGAATGCCATATCCTTTTTGCAATGATCTCAGTTTATTACCCAGTTTACCAGACAGAACATAGAACACAGAACAGTTCCGCCCAAGACCCTTCAGCAATGATTTCATGCCAACCTATTATCCAACTGTAAGATCAAACTAACCTACATACCCTTCATTTGACAGTTATCCATCATTTTACTGTCGTCATAGAATCTATGAAATGTCCCGAATGTTTCTAATTTTACTATCACCATTGGCAGTACATTCCAACCACCTAACATTCTCTATCCTTTTATCCATCCTCCAATCACCTTAAAAGTATGCCGCCTTGTATTAGCCATTTATCCGATGGGAGGAAAGGTCTCTGACAATTCACTCTCTGTGTGATTCTCATCATCTTATTCACCTCTACCAAGTCACCCCACCCACTTCTTCACTCCAATGAGAAAAGCCTTAGCTCCCTCAAACTTTCTTCATTCGAAATGCCCTCCATTCCAGGCAGCATCCTGGTAAATCTCCTGTGTACACTCTCTAAAACTTGCACATCCTTGCTATAAAAATGGTCCCAGAACTGAAACAATAATCCAAGTATGGTCTCACCAGGACGCTATAAAGATGCAATAAAACCTCACGGCTCTTAAAATCGATTCCCTTGCTAAGGAAAGCCAACACAACATATGCCTTTTTAACAATCCTATCAACGGGCGTGGCAACTTGAGGGAATAATGGACATGCACCCCATGATCTCTCTGTTCCTTCACACTGCCAAGTATTCTGCCTTTTACTCAGTATTCTGCATTTAAATTCGACCTTCCAGAATGAATCACGTCACACTTTTCCAGATTGAATTCCAACTGCCGCTTCCAGCCCAGCTCTGCTTCCTTTCAATGTTCCATTGCAACCTACAACAGCCCTCCACATTACCCACCACTTCACCAACCTTCATGTGATTGGCAAACTTACTAACCCACTCTCCAACATCCACATCCAAGTCATTTACAAAAAGCACAAAGAACAGAGTCCCAGAGCCGATTGTTACAGAACACCAATGGTCACTGAGCTCCATGCTCAATACTCTCCATCTGCTGCCACCCTCTGTCTTCTCTGGGCCATCCAATCCTGTATGCAGACAGACAGATTTCCCTATATCCCAATCATCCTTCTTTTCTGAACGAGCCACCAACATATT
>NW_025204046.1:7000-9011 GCF_004010195.1 Chiloscyllium plagiosum
AAGTTGGTAGGAAAGGTCTGATCACAGACAGGGACTATTTAGGGAATGGAGCAGATTGCAGAGATAATATAGGATGTATAGAGTGTAAGCAAAACACACATATGGAGGGTAGTCGGGACTGAACAGGTTTAGAGATATCGAAAGGCGTAGGTTCTGGGGTTATTTAGACATGGAGGATATGGAATCGGACAGATTTTCCTGGAGATAAGAACAGCAATTTTGGTTGGAGACCGTTACACAGATAAAGGAGCATTAGTAATCTCCTCCAGTTTGGTCTAAGTGGGAAAATGCTGTAGGGGAGGTTGTTGTTAACACAGATAGGGGTGTAAGAGCTGGAAAGGTTTATGCAGATGAGTAGATGGGTGGAAATACTGGAAGAGCTTACATTGACAGGGTTGGTGATAGTGATGTGAGCATGTTACACAGATCGCGTTTCCTTTAGGAACTGGATCAAGACAGTCACAGGGACTGGAGTGGGTTCTACAGATCGGAGTGTGGCAGAGGCCTGAGAAGATTATCGGGTCTCCACAGATTGATTGTGTCTTTAGGGCTGGAAGAGTTTAGGTAGATACGGAAACCTTAAACCCAATGTATACTATCTTCATTTGCCAGACCAGCGCCTGAATATCCCTCATCAGCCAGGGATCCCTAAACCTGCCATTTTCCCTTCACCCTAACAGTTACATACTGACCCTGGATTTTCAGTATCACACTTTTAAAAGCCTCCCATTTTCCAGTCGTTTCTTTCATTCAAACAGATTCACCCACTCAACCTCTGCTAGATCCTGTTTCATGGTCCCAAAACTGGCTGTGTTCCAGCATAGCTCCTTTACCTGTGGACCTCTCCTATCGTTTTCCGTAGTTACGTTAAAACTAAGACAGTTGCAGTCACTGGACCCAAAGTGCTCTCCGACTGACACTTCAGCAACTTTCTGACCTGGATTTCTCAGGGGAGATCCAATGTTGGGCCCACCTGAGTAGAATAGGACGGTATACATATTGATCTAGAAATCTTTCTTGGACACATTTGACAAAATCCAACCCATACGGGCCTTTTATTCTCTGAGTGGCCCAATCAATCCAGGGGAAATTAAAATCTCCAATCAATACTACTCTCTTATTCCTACAGCTGTCTACAATCTCTCTACACAGATGCTCTTCTCATACCCTCTGGGTATTTGCGAGTCTGTAATACATTCTCAACAAAGTGACCATCCCCTTCTTCTTTCTAACTCCTAACCATATGGCATCATTAAATGACTCTTAAGGAGTATCCTCTCTGACCACTGTTGTTATGTTCTCCCTTATCAAAAGCACAACTCCCCCTCCTCACTTACATGTATTTCTGTCACGCCTGCACCCTCTGTATCCGGGAACACTGAACTGCCAGTCCTGCCCTTCTCTCAGCCATGTTTCTGTTATGGCTACCATATCCCAGTTCCCAGAGCTAATCCATGCTCAGAGCTCGTCTGCCTTAAAAGTCAGGTCTCGTGTGTTGAAATAAATGCCATTTAAGCCAGAAGTCTTTTCCCTCCCTTGACTGTGCCCCTGGATATCCTGAATAAGAAACTTGCTCTTGGTGGCTGATGTATTTTCTTCTGACTGGCCGATGGTCCCTCTCTTATTCAGAATCCCAATCCCCTGGCAAACTACATTAAGCCCTCCCAGGTAACACGAGCAAATCTCCCCCCCCCCCCCCCACCCCGCAACGCCGTTGCTAGTACACCTCTGGTTCAAGTCCACCCTGTCTCCCTTTGTTCAGTCACCTCTACCTCAGAAGAGATCCCAATGATCCAAGACATGGAAACTCTTCCCCTCCACCAGCTCCTCAGCCACGTATCCATCCATATAAACCTTCACAAACCTTGCAAAAACGTATCCCATCTGGCCTATCTTTCTATTTCCATATTCACTGGCGAGCGGCACTGGGGAGTAATCTGGAGCTCACTACCCTTGTAGTCCTGCTTTTTAACTTCTTTTCTAACTCCCGATACTCACTTGACCGAAACCG
>NW_025204047.1:0-9012 GCF_004010195.1 Chiloscyllium plagiosum
ACCCATGCAGACACGGAGAACGTGCAAACTCCACACAGACAATTGCCTGAGGCAGGAATTGAACCCGGGTCTCTGGCACAGCCTTCTCTGGCGCTGTGAGGCAGCGAGGTTCAGGGAGAGTCAGAGAGTGTCACAGTGTGTAACAGGCTGTCAGAGAGAGTCACAGTGTGTCACATTCTGTCAGGGAGAGTCACAGTGTGTCAGAGCGTGTCAGGGTGTGTCTCAGACAGTCAGAGCATGTCAAAGTGTTTCAAAGTCTGTCTCAGAGAGTGTCACAGTGTGTCTCAAAGTGTCAGAGTGTGACAGTGTGTCAGAGATTGTCACGGTGTGTCGGAGAGAGCGTCAGAGTGTGTCAGAATGTGTCAGAGAGTGTCACACTGTGTCTGACGGAGAGTTAGAGAGTATCAGTGTCTGAGAGAGAGTCACAGTATGTCTCAGTGAGTGTCACAGAGTGCCAGAGAGTCAGAGAGTGTCACAGTGTGTTTCAGTGAGTGTCAGAGAGGGTCAGAGAGTGTCACTGTGTGTCTCCGAGAGGATCATAATGTATCACAGTGTGTTACTGAGTGGCACGGTATGACTCAAAGAGTGTCAGGGAGGTTCAAAAAGTGTCACACTGTATCAGAGAGTGTCACAGTGTGTTTACGAGAGTGTCGGAGAGAGTCATAGTCTGTTTCAGAAAGTGTCAAACAGGGTCAGAGTTTGTCACAGTATGTCTCAGAGAGTGTCACAGTGTGTCAGTGTCGGTCACAAAGTGTTACACTGTGTCTCAGTGTCTCACAGTCGATCAGAGATATCGAGAGAGAGAGTCAGTGGGTGTCACAGTGTGTCTCAGAGAGAGTCAGAGAGTTCCACAGTGTGTCTCAGAGAGTGGCAGAGAGAGTCAGAGAGTTCCACAGTGTGTCACAGTCTGTCAGAGAGAGGCACAGTGTGTCGCAGAGAGTGTAAGGGAGTGTCAGAGAGTGTCCAAGAGAGTCAGAGAGTGTCACAGCGTGATTCAGCGAGTGTCAGAGAGGTTCGGAGAGAGTCCAAAAATGTCACACTGTGTCACAGTCTATCTAAAAGTGTCACAGTGTGTTTCAGGGTGTGACAGAGAGAGTCAGAGAGTTTCACAGTGTGTATCTGAGCGTATCAGAGAGATTCAGAGAGTGTTACAGTGTGCAATGGATTGTCAGACAGTGTTACAGCATGCCTCAGAGTGTCAGAGAGTGGCACAGTCTTTCAGAGAGAGTCACAGTGTGTCACATTCTTTTAGAGAGTCATAGTTTGTCAGAGCGTGTCAAAGTGTGTCTCAGAGAGTCAGAGAGTGTCAAAGTGTTTCACAGTCTGACTCAGAGAGTGTCACAGTGTGTCCCGGAAATACAAAGAGTTTCACAGTGTGTCACAGATTGCCACAGTGTGTCAGAGAGAGCGTCAGATAGAGTCAGAATGTGTCAGAGAGTCTCACACTGTGTCTCAGAGAGATTCAGATAGTATCATTGTGTGTCAGAGAGAGTGTCAGAGAGAGGCAGAGAGTGTCACAGTGTATCACAGTCTGTCAGAGACTATCACAGTCTGTCTCAGATGGTGTAAGAGAGTGTCAAAGTGTGTCTCAGAGAGTCAGAGATTGACAATGTGTTTCACAATCTGTCTCAGGGAATATCAAAGTGTGTCTCAGAGAGACAGAGTGTGTCCCAGTGTGTCTCAGAGTGTCAGAGTGTCACAGTGTGTCACAGATTGTCGCAGTGTGTCAGAGAGAACATCTGAGTGAGTCAGAATGTGTCAGAGAGTTTCACACGGTGTCTCAGTGAGATTCAGAGAGTATCATTGTGTGGCAGAGAGAGTGTCAGAGAGAGGCAGAGAGTGTCACAGTGTATCACAGTCTGTCAGAGAGTATCGCAGTCTGTATCAGATAGTGTTAGAGAGTGGCAGAGAGAGTCAGAGAGTTTCACAGTGTGTCACAGTCTGTCAGAGATTCACAGTGTGTCTCAGAGAGTGTAAGGGAGTGTCACGTGAGTCTCAGAGATGTCAGAAAGTGTCAAAAGATGACTGTGTCACCGTCTATCAGAAGTTTCACAATGTGTTTCAGAGATTGTCAGAGGGAGTCACAGTCTGTCCCAGAAAGTGTTAATCCGGTCAGAGTGTGTCACAGTATGTCTCAGAGAGTGTCACAGTATGTCAGTGTCGGTCAGAGAGTGTCACAGTGTGTCTCAGTGTCTCACAGTCGATCAGAGAGATTCTGAGAGAGTCAGAGAGTGTCACAGTGTGTCTCAGGCAATGTCAGAGAGAGTCCGTTTGTGTCAGAGAGTGTCAGAGGATGTCAGCGATTGTCACAGTCTGTCACAGTCTGTTAGAGAGTGTCACAGCATGCCTGAGAGTATCAAAGAATGTCACAGTCTGCTTCAGAAAGTGCCAGAGAGTGTCGCACTGTGTCACAGTCTGTTAGAGAGTGTCATAGTGTCACAGTCTGTCAGAGAATGTCACAGCGTGCCTCAGAGAGTGTCAAAGAGTGTCACAGTCTGTTTCAGAAAGTGTCAGAGAGCGTCACAGTCTGTCAGAGAATGTCAATGTTTGTCACATTGTCTCACAATCGATCAGAGACAGAGACAGAAAGTGTCAAAGTGTGTCTCAGAGAGCGCATGAGAGTGTCACATTGTGTGTCAGACAGCGTCAGAGAGACTCAGAGAGTGTCACAGTGTGCCTCAGAGAGTGTCGCAGTGTGTCACAGTCTCTCAAAGAGAGACACAGTGTGTCTCAGAGAATTTCAGAGATGGTCGCAGTGTGTCACAGTGTGTTTCAGAGAGTGTCGGAGAGAGTTAGAGAGTGTCACAGTGAGTCAGAGAATGTCACAGTGTGTCTCAGAGACAGTGGGAGAGTGTCAAAGTTTATCAGAGAGTGCCATAATATGTCTCAGATAGTGTCAGAGAGTGTCAGAGAAAGTCAGAGAGTGTCAGAGAGTGTCACAGTGTGTTACAGAGAGTGTCAAAGAGGGTCAGAGTGTGTCACAGTGTGCCTCCGAGAATGTCAGAGAGAGTGTGGGAGTGTCATAGTGTGTCACAGTCTGTCAGAGAGTATCACAGTATGTCTCAGAGAGTGTCAGAGTTATCACAGTGTCTTAGAGAGGGATACTGTATGGCTCTAAGAGTGTCACAAGATGTAACAATGTCTTAAAGAGTTCACAGTGTGTCAGAGATTGTCACAGTGTGTCAGAGAGAGAGTCACAGAGGCTCGGAATGTGTCAGAGAGTGTCACACTGTGTCTCAGAGAGTGTCAGAGTATCACAATCTGTCAGAGAGTGTCACAGTCTGACTCAGATAGTGACAGAGAGAGTCGGAGAATTTCACCGTGTGTCACAGTCTGTCAGAGAGAGTCACAGTGTGTCTCAGAGAGTGTAAGGGATTGTCAGAGAGAGTTAGAGAGTGTCACCGTGTGTTTCAGCGAGTGTCAGAGAGGGTCAGAGAGTGTCACAGTATGTCAAAGAGACAGTCAGAGAGTGTCACAGTGTGTCTCCAAGAGGGTCATAAAGTGTCACAATGTGTTAGAGAGTGGCACAGAATGTCTCCGAGAGTGTCAGAGAGTCTCACGTGGGCCACAGAGAGTGTCAGAGAGTGCCACATGGGTCTCAGAGAGAGTCACAGTCTGTCACAGAGTGTGTCAAGCAGGGTCAGAGTGTGTCACAGTGTGTCTCAGTGTCTCACAGTCAGGTAGAGAGATTCAGAGAGAGTCAGAGAGTGTCACAGTGTGTCTTAGACTGTGTCAGAGTGAGTCAGGGAGTTTCAGTGTGTCTCAGAGAGTGTCTAAGAATGCCAGCGATTGTCACATTGTGTCGCAGTCTGTCAGAGAGTGCCACAGTGTGCCTCAGAGAGTGTCAAAGTCTATTTCAGAGAGTGTCAGAGAGTGTCACAGTGTGTCAGTGTCGGTCAGAGAGTGTCACACTGTGTCTCAGTGTCTCACAGTCGGTCAGAGATAATCAGAGAGTGTCACAGCGTGTCTCAGCCAATGTCAGAGAGAGTCAGAGAGAGTCAGTTTGTGTCAGAGAGTGTCAGAGGATGCCAGCAATTGTCACAGTCTGTCACAGTCTGTCAGAGAGTGTCACAGCATGCATTAGAGGTGTCAACAAATCTCACACGCTGTTTCAGAAAGTGTCAGAGAGTGTCGCAGTGAGTCACAGTCTGTCCGAGAGTGTCACAGTGTGCATCAGAGAGTGTCAAAGAGTGTCACAGTCTGTTTCAGAAAGTGTCAGAGAGTGTCACAGTGTGTCTCGTTATCTCACAATCGATCAGAGAGAGACAGAAAGTGTCACAGTGTGTCTCAGAGAGTGTATGAGAGTGTCACATTGTGTGTCAGACAGCGTCAGAGAGACTCAGAGAGTGTCACAGTGTGCTTCCGAGAATTTCCGAGATGCCACAGCATGTCTCAGAGACTGTCAGAGTGTGTCGCAGTGCGTCACAGTCTGTCAGAGAGAGACACAGTGTGTCTCAGAGAATGTCAGAGAGTGTCGCAGTGCGTCACAGTGTGTCTCAGAGATTGTCGGAGAGAGTTAGAGAGTGTCACAGTGAGTCAGAGAATGTCACAGTGTGTCTCAGAGACAGTGGGAGAGTGTCAATGTGTATCAGAGAGTGTCACAGTGTGTTACAGAGAGTGTCAAAGAGCGTCAGAGTGTGTCACAGTGTGTCTCGGAGGGTGTCACAGTATATCTCCGAGAGTGTCAGAGAGAGTGAGGGAGTGTCATAGTGTGTCACAGTCTGTAAGTGAGTATCACAGTTGTCTCAGAGAGCGAAAGACTTATCACAGTGTCTTAGAGAGGGATATTGTATAGCTCTGAGAGTGTCACAAGGTGTCACAGTATCTTAAAGAGTTCACGGTGTGTCAGAGATTGTCACAGTGTGTCTAAGAGAGAGTCACAGAGTATCAGAATGTGTCAGAGAGTGTCACACTGTGTTACAGAGAGAGTCAGAGAGTATCACTGTGTGTCTCAGAGAGTATCAGAGAGAGGCAGAGAGTGTCAGTGTATCACAGTCTTTCAGAGAGTGTCACAGTCCGACTCAGATAGTGGCAGAGAGAGTCGGAGAATTTCACAGTGTGTCATAGTCTGTCAGAGAGAGTCACAGTGTGTCTCAGAGAGTGTAAGGGAGTGTCAGAGAGGTTCAGAGAGTGTCACAGTATGTCACAGAGACAGTCAGAGAGTGTCACAGTGTGTCTCCAAGAGGGTCATAAAGTGTCACAGTGTGTTAGAGAGTGGCACAGAATGTCTCAGAGAGTGTCCGAGAGTCTCACGTGGGCCGCAGCGAGTGTCAGAGAGTGCTACTTGTGTCTCAGAGAGTGTCAGAGAGAGTCAGAGCCTGTCACAGAGTGTGTCAAGCAGGGTCAGTGTGTGTCACAGTGTGTCTCAGAGAGTGTCACACTGTGTCAGTATCGGTTGGAGAGTGTCACAGTGTGTCTCAGTGTCTCACAGTCGGTTAGAGAGATTCACAGAGAGTCCGAATGTGTCACATTGTGTCTCCGACAGTGTCAGAGAGAATCAGGGAGTGTCAGTGTGTCTCAGAGAGTGTCCGAGAATGCCAGCGATTGTCACATTGTGTCACAGTCTGTCAGAGAGTGCCACATTGTGCCTCAGTGAGTGTCACATTCTATTTCAGAGTGACAGAGAGTGTCACAGTGTGTCATTGTCGGTCAGAGAGTGTCACAGCGTGTCTCACAGTCTCACAATCGGACAGAGAGAGACAGAAAGTTTCACAGTGTGTCTCAGACAGTGTCAGAGAGAGTCAGAGAGTGTCACAGTGTGTCTCAGAGTGTATCATAGAATGTCAGAGATTGTCACAGTATGTCACAGTCTGTCAGAGAGTGTCACAGTCTGTCAGAGAGTGTAACAGTCTGTCAGAGAGAGTCTGAGAGTGTCACAGCATGTCGCAGAGATTGTCAGAGTGTCGCAGTGTGACACAGTCTATCAGAGAGAGTCACAGTGTGTCTCAGAGAATGTCAGAGAGTGTCGCAGTGTGTCGCAGTGTGTCTCAGAGAGTGTCAGAGAGAGTTAGAGAGTGTAACAGTGAGACAGAAAATGTCACAGTGTCTCAGAGACAGTGAGTGAGTGCCAAGGTGCATCAGAGAGTGGCACAGTATGTTCAGACAGTTTCAAAGTGTGTCACAGTGGGTGTCAATGAAAGTCAGAGAGTGTCACAGTGTGTTACAGAGATTGTCAAAGAGGGTCAGTGTTTGTCACAGTGTGTCTTAGAGAATGTCACAGAGTATCTCAGGGAGTGTCAGAGAGTGTCAGAGAGTGTCACAGTGTGTCACAATCTGTCCTAGAGTATCACAGTATGTCTCAGAGTGTTTCAGAGATTATCATAGTGTCTTAGAGAGGGATACAGTGTGTCTCTGAGAGTGTCAGAAAGTGTCACAGTTTCTTAAAGAGTGCCATAGTGTGTCAGAGGTTATCACAGTGTGTCAGAGAGAGAGTCACAGAGTGTCAGAATGTGTCAGAGAGTGTCACACTGTGTCTCACAGAGTGTCACAGTGTGTCTCACAGAGTGTTTCTTACAGAGTCAAAAAGAGCCACAGCGTGTTAGAGAGTGGCACAGTATGTCTCAGAGAGAGTCAGAGAGTGCCACGTGGGTCTCAGAGAGTGTCAGAGAGAGTCAGAGAGTGTCACAGTGTATTTCAAAGTGCGTCAGAGAGTGTTACTGTGTCTCTCAGAGAGTGTCAGCAAGTGTCACATTGTGTCAGAGAGTGTTATAGGGTGACAGAGAGAGAGTCAGAGAGTATGACAGTGTGTCAGAGAGAGTCAGAGTGTGTCTCAGAGAGTGTCAGAGAGAGTCCATGTGTGTCACAGTGTTTCTCAGAGAGTTAAAGAGTGTCACAATGTGTCTCAGAGTACGTCAGCAAGTGTCACAGTGTTTCAGAGAATGTCACAGGGTGTCAGAAAGTGTCACAGTGTGTCTCAAAGTGTCAGAGAGTGTCACAGTGTGTCAGAGGTTTTCGCAGTGTATCAGAGAGAGAGGCAGAGAGTGTCAGAGAGTGTCACAGTGTGTCTCAGAGCTTGTCAGAGACAGTCACAGTGTTTCTCAGAGAGAGTCAGAGAGAATCAAAAAGTGTAAACTGAGTCACACTCTATTAGAGAGGGTCACAGTGTATTTCAAAGAGTGTCAGAGAGAGTCACAGACTGTCTCTGAGAGTCAAAGAGGGTCACAATGTGTCACAGTGTGTCTTAGAGAGTGTCACAGTGTGTCAGTGTGGTCAGAGAGTGTCACAGTGTTTCTCAGAGAGTTAGAGAGTGTCACAATGTGTCTCAGAATGCATCAGCAAGTGTCACAGTGTTTCAGAGAATGTCACAGGGTGTCAGAGAGTGTCACGGCTTGTCTCAAGCGTGCAAGAGTGAGTCAGAAAGTGTCACAGTGTGTCTCAAAGTGTCAGAGAGTGTCACAGTGTGTCAGAGGTTTTCACAGTGTATCAGAGAGAGAGGCAGAGAGTGTCACAGTGTGTCTCAGAGCGTGTCAGAGACAGTCACAGTGTTTCTCAGAGAGAGGCAGTGAGAATCAAAAAGTGTAACACTGAGTCACAGTCTATTAGAGAGGGTCACAGTGTGTTTCACAGAGTTTCAGAGAGAGTCACAGTATGTCTCTGAGAGTCAAAGAGGGTCAGAGTGTGTCACAGTGAGTCTTAGAGTATGTCACAGTGTGTCAGTGTCGGTCAGAGAGTGTCACAGTGTGTCTCACTGTCTCACAATCGGTCAGAGAGCAACAGAGATTGTCACAGTGTGTCTCAGAGAGTGTCACATTGTGTCTCAGAGAGTGTCAGAGAGAGTCACAGTGTGTCTCAGAGAGTGTCAGAAAGGGTCACAGGGTGTTTCAGAGATTGTCCAAGAGTGTCGCACTGTGGCACAGTCTGACAGAGATTGCCACAGTGTTTCTCATAGGGAGTCATAGAGAGTTACAGTGTTTTGGAGAGTGGCACTGTCTGCCTGAGAGAATGTCAGAGAGTGTCAGTGTGTTTCAGCATCTCACCGTCTGTCAGGGTGTCAGAGAAAGTCAGAGAGTGTCACAGTGTGTCACAGTCTGTCAGAAAGTGTCACAGTGTGTTTCAGAGAGTGTAAGAGAGCAATAGAGTGCGTCACATTGCGTCTCAGACAGTATAAGAGCGCGTCAAGTTGTTTCACGGTGTGTCTCATAGAGTGTCAAAGTCTCTCGGCGAGAGACAGAGAGTGTCACACAGTGTCTCGGAGAGAGACTGACAGAGAGTGTCACAGCGTCATAAATAGTGGAACAGTGTGTCAGAGAGAGAGTTAGACAGTATCACGTAATGTCACAGAGTGTGTCACAGTGTGTCTCAGAGTGTCCGAGAGAGTCAAAGTATGTCACAGTCTGTCAGAGCATGTCTCAGAGTGTCAGAGGCAGTCATAAAGTGTCACAGTGTGTCTCAGAGAGTCAGAGAGTGTCAAAGAGTGTCTCAATGAGAGTCAGAGAGTGTGGCAGTGTTTCTCATAATGTGTCAGAAAGAGTCAGAGAGTCTCACAGTCTGTCACCAAGTGTCACAGTGTGTCAGAGATTATCACATTGTGTCAGAGAGAGAGTCACAGTGTGTGACAGTGTGTAAGAGAGTGTCGCAGTATGTCTCGAAGAAGTGAGGGAGTATCACAGTGTGTCTCAGAGAGAGTTACAGAGTATCACTGTGTGTCTCGGTCTGACAGAGAGTGTCATAGTGTGTTTCAGAAAGTGTCAGAGAGTGTCACAGTGTGTCACAGTGTGTCTCAGACAGTATCAGAGAGGGTCAAAGTGTTTCATGGTGTGTCTCAGAGAGTGTCACGGTCTGTCTCAGAGACTGTCACAGTGTCTCAGCGAGAGACAGAGAGTGTCACGCAGTTTCTCAGAGAGAGACAGACAGAGAGTGTTACGATATCTTAGAGAGTGTCACTGTGTGTCAAACAGAGAGAGTCAGAGAGTGTCAGAGTGTGTCAGAGAGTGTTACAGCGTGCCTCGGCGAGAATCAGAGATTGTGGCAGTGTTTCTCATAGTGTGTCAGAACGAGTCAACGTGTCACAGT
>NW_025204048.1:0-4119 GCF_004010195.1 Chiloscyllium plagiosum
GGCTCTGAGTGACAAGAATTCGAGAGACCAGCTATTCCCCTCACAAACTGGTCAGTGGGCACCAGATGCGAATGCCAGTGTGGATACTGGTGCCCACCCTGACCGAGATACAGATGAGGGCAGTGACCAAAGATAAATTTACAGCCAATTTGTGACAGACATTGTGTTTCCTGTGTCGTTATGGATCAGACCAAACCCCTCAAAGTATACCAGGGAGACAGCCTCGACCCTAAGTGTTCATTTTATTTGAAGGGAAGTGTTAAGCGCCATGATCCAGATGTGATTTGATTGGTCCATTGCTATGCTTTAAGCAAAACATAATTTATTCAGGAATGGGCTGTGAGAGACCATAAGATGGTGGGAAATGACATTTTAGTGGGAGTGGGGCCCAGAGTCTAGGATGGACCAAGCCAGCCCTTTGGGGTCTGCAGTCCAGCTGCCCGAGTGGATCAAGTGGGTTCACATTCATCAGATGGAGCTTCCCCAACAGGTAACCCCGGGCCAGAGCCTCACTGTGTGAGCAGGACTGGCTCTGGGTAACCCTGGGATCCAATGCTGAGGGACTGGGACTGGGACTGGGACTGGGACTGGGACTGGGACTGGGACTGGGACTGGGACTGGGACTGGGAGTGGGCCAGGGACTAGGCCGTGACAGATGACTCTCCAATGGGTAACTCTCCAGCTGTGGGCACTTGGACTTCCCAAATGGAAGCTAGAGATGTTCAAATCGAGGTGTCTATCCCCAGGACAGAGAACAGCCCCGAGAAAGTGACGGTAAACCCAGATGGATCCTTAGCACACGGAACATTCCATACGGTTGGAGATGGGAATATTGCTCCTGGGACCAATCCTGCTCTCAGAGCACGGCTTTGGGGATTTTTACAGAACCATGAAGACAGCGATGATCCTGGGATTCCTGACTGGGAACCTTGTCCAGAGAGAATCAGGAGGAGAATAATAATGCAGAGTCAGTGATTGATGTACCAGTCCCACTGAAACCCCGAGGGTCAGGCCATGGGGATACAATAGGAATCTGAGGGGGGGAGGGGTGGTGGAGTAGGGTAAATTGGTGAGGTATGAGAGGGGAGATTACACTGGGGAGCTGACTAGAAATTGTCAAGTAAAGTGGCTTTAGCAGCACAAACACAGTTAGGGAAGATTAAGTGGGGAAAGAGCGCTTATCATTTGTAACCCATCCATAAAGACAGTGATGAACAACAAACCCGTCAGGTTTCTAAGGAAAAGTTAAAATAGATGGGAGTAGGTAGGGGATACCTGTTGCGTCCCCAATCAGAATCCGAGTGTGTTGGTTTCAGTGCTGGAGGGAACCATGTGAGGGAGACGGGGTGTCTGTAAGAAGTGAGGCCTGGGGCAGGCCCCAGCTTCAGTGGGGATAGGATGGGAATGGTGGCTGTGAAAGGCATGTCTTCATCACTGTTGGGATGGGAGAGGTGTACCCACTGGGCATTGCATGGCACTATCCTGGAAAGGAGGAGACATGGGCCCTCGGAGCTGTGTGCTGGGAAAAGGGGGAAATGTCCCATCGGAACATTGAAGCTCACTGGGAAGCTCCCTCCGTTTGCTTGAAAGGTAAAGAGGTACCGAAGGCTGTCGGATGCTCTCCCCAGTCACTGGGACTATAGAACGGGCGGCTTGTTATTCCCACCCCCATGAGCCTCTCTTCCTCCCTGGGCCCCACCAGGTAATGCCAGCAATGAGGAATTTAGGGGATATGGGGACACCCCCACAGTGTCAATATAAAACATAAGCATTGCAGATTCTGGGAATGCAGCAGCTCCGTGAGAGATGAGAGTAATTGATGAATATTATGTCCCGTCCAGGAATACAGGGACAGGGATCTGATCTCATCCATTCCCAACGGGATGTTTAGTTTGACCCACCTCGAGGTTTTAGACTGGGTGTACAGGGAATACGGAATGTCTATTCTCATGGACAGGGAAATGCTGGGGTGGGGACTAGATTGGGTTGGGATATCTGGTCAGGATGGGTTGGACCGAAGGGTCTGTTTCCACGCTGTACATCTCTATGACTCTAAAGGGGGGATTTGAGAGGACAGCTCCATGAGTATGTTGTCCATTTCGGATCTCATTGCCCCCCTCCCAGTATACGAACATTCTGTCGAGCTGTTTCAGAGGGTGAACACTTCCAACCGTTGGCTGTAAATTTCTTGATGATTGACAGGCAAGTGATCTCTGTTTGTTCCCAAAGAAAATACTGCTTCTTTTTCCTTGTTTTATCTTTATTTTTGTTGCTGTTGAAAAGAAGTTAACTTTGTAAATGTTGAAATGTGAAGCTCTCACATTGAACAGAGAGAACTTGGGTAGGAGGGTGAGCTGTGAGGAGGATACAGAGATGTTTCAGTGTGATTTGGACACGTTCGGAAAACGTACAGCAGATGAGATATGATATGGGTAAATGTGAGGTTATTCACTTTGTAGCACAAACAGAAAGGCAATAGATAGAGAAAAGGGGATGTGCAATGAGACTTGGATGTCCTTGTATACCATTGCTGAATGTACGTGGGCAGGTGCAGCAGGAGGTGAAGGAAGCAAATGATAAGTTAGCGTTCATAGTGAGAGGATAGTGTACAGGGACAGGGATGAGTTGCTGCAGCTGTACAGGGCGTCCGACCTGCCTAGCTCCTTTTCCACCTATCCACTCCACCCTCTCCTCCCTGACCTATCACCTTCATCTCGTACTTTGGATGCTGCCTGAACTGCTGTGCTCTTCCAGCACCACTGATCCAGAATCTGGTTTCCAGCATCTGCAGTCATTGTTTTTACCTTGGTGCGACCACGCCTGGAGTATTCTGTGTGGTTTTGGTTTCTTTATCTGGGGAAAGAAGTATTGACTATGAGGGTATTGAAATATGGTTTGCCAGACTGAATCCTGGGATTGCAGGACGGACATGTGAAAAGAAACTGGATCTGTCAGGGCGATATTCCCTGGACTTCAGACAAGGAATCATCTTATAGAAATCTATAAAATTCTAACAGGACTGGACAGGATAAATACAGGAAGGGTGATAATCAAGAATGCAGCACCAGACTCACAGTCAGAGCACAGAGAAGGTTTACCAGGATGTTGCCTGGTGTGGGGGATTGTAGCTATGAAGAAAGTCTGGATAGAATGGGTTTGTTTTCATTGGAACACTGGAGGTTGAGGGGTGAATTGATGGAAGTTTATAAGATTGTAAATGGCACAGATAGAATAGAAAATATTTTTTCCCAAGCTGGAGGTGGGACTGACTTGAGAGTACAGTTTCAAGGTGGGTGGGGGTATGGGTGGGGTGGGGGGAGTCACATTTTTCACACAAAGGACAGTGAATGCCAGAGGTGGTGGTGGAAGCAGACAGGGACTGACTTGAGAGTACAGTTTCAAGGTGGGGGGTGTGGGTGGGGGGCGGGGGGAGTCACATTTTTCACACAAAGGACAGTGAATGCCAGAGGTGGTGGTGGAAGCAGACACAACAGCAGCATTCGAGAAGCACCTGGATGAATACATAAATAGGAAGGGAATAGACGGATATGGATCCTGTAAGTGAAGACAGTTTTAGTGTGAATGGGCAAAATGTGTCAGCACAGGCTCGGAGGGCTGAAGGGCCTGTTCCTGTGCTGTATTGTTCTTTGGTCTGAAATCAAGAGAAATTTCATCTTCCAGAGGATGCTAAGCCTGGGGAGTTCTCTGCCTCACAAAGTGGTTGAGCCTAAAGCATTGCATGTGTTAATGAAGGCATTAGACAAAGGTCTTGGGGCTAAAGGGGATGTGGGGAAAGTGAGAACAGGCGACTGAGTTGAAAAAAATCACCCGTGGTTCAATTGAATGCTGCAGAAATTTTAAAGGGTCAAATGGCCTCCTCCTGTTCCTAATTCCTACGTGTGTATGTCTATGAGAAAATGTAATGTTATGCTGCGTGTTAGGGAAAGATTAACATTCCATTAGAAAGAGTTAAAAGATGGTTATGGTGTTTAGGACATACAGCCTGTGTAGATTGACTGCCATTGCAGCTGTAGGTACAGGAATCAATCAGAGATAAGATGATGTATAACAGCAATACATTTATGAATGGGAGTTTCCAATGAAGGGTCACCTGTGGGC
>NW_025204048.1:4141-9013 GCF_004010195.1 Chiloscyllium plagiosum
TTTTTTTGCTACAAATCACACAACACCAGGTTATAGCCCAACAGGTTTATTTGGAAGTACAAGCTTTCAGAACGCTGCTCCTTCGTCAGGCAGCTAGAGAGGCAGGATCATAGGACACAGAATTTATGCTGAAAGATCAAAGTATTTTTGCAGTAGAGCAGAGAGAAGGAAACTGGCATTGTCAGAAAGATCATAAGAATTAGGAACAGGAACAGGCCATTCAGCCCCTCGAGCCTGATCCACCATTTGATGAGATCAGTTGTGGTCCTTTCTCAGCTTCAACTGCATTTCTTGCCTGCTCCTTATAATTCTTTAACCCGTTAATTAGAAATCTATGTCCACCTTAAGTTTACTCAATGTCCCAGCATGCACTGTACTCTGGTAGTGAATTCCACATCCTCATGTCCCTTTGAAAGAAGTCATTTTTCCTGATTTCTGTTTTAAAGCTAGTCTACATTGTCTGAAAAGCTATGACCTCTCATTCCAGGAAGCATCCTCTCTCTATTTTATTTCTCAATCCCGATATCGTCTTATATACTCACTTAGATCTCCTTTCACTTCTTACCTCCAGAGAGTATAGGCCAAACCTACTCCATGTCATAAGACAATATTCTCATCTCTGGAATCAATCTGGTGAATTTCTTCTGAACTGCCTCCAGGACATTTATATTCCTCCTCAAGTATGCAGACTAAAATTGTACAATTATACTCCGGGTGTGGTCTCATTAATGCCTTGCACAGTTGCTGCAATATTTACCTACTTTTATACTCTACTCCTTTAGGAATAAATGACAGGATTCCATTTGCTTTCCTTATTACCCTGCTGTATCTACACACGACTTTTCTGTGATTCACACCCAAGGATGTCCAGAGCCCTCTGCACTGAAGCACTCAGAAATTTCTCTCCATTTCAATAAGAAGTTGCCTTTCTCTTCCTCTGTCCAAAATGGATAACCACGCACGTATTCACATTCCATCTATCAAACTCTGCCCCAATCACCCCATTGATCCATATCCATTTTTCTTCATTACAATATATTTTCCCACCTCTTTTAGCACCATCTGAAAATTTGTTCATAATTTCTTCTATCCTTGTTTCCAAGTCATTCATAAAGATTGCAGATATCTGGGGTCTGTGACACACACAGTTACAGCTTGCCAACCAGAAAAAGACACATTCAGCCCAACTCCCAGTTTTTTGTTTGTCAGCCAATCCTCCATCCAAGCTCATCAATTCCCATGGACAAACCAACGTCATCTATTGAATTCCATGCCAGGACTGCCACAAACACTACGTAGGACAAACAGGAAAAAAGTTAGCCACCAGGATACATGTGCACCAGCTCGCCACAAAAAGACACGACACCCTCTCCCTCATAGCCCTGCACACGGATGAAAAGAACAACCATTTCGACTGGGACAACACATCTATCCTGGGACAGGCTAAGTAAATATAGGCCAGAGAATTCCTCGAGGCCTGGCACCCCAACCACAACGCCATAAACAAGCACATAGATCGAGATGCCATCTATCAACGCCTCAGAAAACGAACAGGAAATGACATCACCACAGACCCCAGGAACCCCACCCAGGAGAAAGATATAAATATAAAGCAGGAGACAACAGCTTCTCTTCACTTGGAGGTCACCACTGATGATGTTACCTAGCCAGGTAATGAAACGCCTGGATATCAAACCTACAGCTCAGCGAGCAAACCTGCACCCTAAGTCATAAATTCCCACCAACACCGTGTGATATCACATTGTGAAGTGAAAGAGCTAAAGAATTCTCTCTGTCAAACTCAAAGTCAGTGCCGAGTGGAAAAGCAACTTGGAAAAAACAACCATTCACCAAGAACTCCAGGATATCTACAAACCTTTTGACTGCTAAACAAACAAGACAACAGCAAAACAGACAGGATTCAGATAGTTAAAAATCACACAACACCAGGTTAAAGTCCAACAGGTTTAATTAAACGTGTTGGACTATAACCTGGTGTTGTGTAATTTTTAACTGAGTACACCCCAGTCCAACACCGGCATCTCCAAATCAGGATTCAGATAATTCCCACAACTCAAAGACTTGAAACTTCAGCTTCCCCAGTGGATCAGACACCCTGTCCCTTCTGGTCTGTGGTTATACTTGATGGTGCATTTTTATTATTTTCTCAGGGCCATTGGGAACAAAATTCCTCTTTTTTGCACTGAAGAAATCCTTATCATTTGGCTCCATAATTTTGATCTCATTCGCTACATTTGAATTGAAGTGTGTCGTGTGAAACAGAAGAGGAAATGAAGATCTAGGTTTGTGTGAAGATTTGTAGCTCGGATGCCAGTTCCCGTAGTTGTGGGTATGTTCACCAAGCTGGGAAGTTGATTTGCAGACGTTTTGTTCCCCGTCTAGGTGACATGTTCAGTGCTTTGGAATCTCCTGTGAAGTTCTGCTGTACTGTGTCTTCTGTATTTATTTGGTTCCGTTCCTGCTGCTTCCAGTTGCTGGTTCCGCTTGATCGTTGTGGTGGCCGGTATATTGGGTCACGGTCAGTGTGTTTGTTAATGGAGTCCGTGGATAAGTGCCATATTTCTAGAAATTCTCGAATGTTTCATGCAGTTTTTACAAGGAGGAATCTTGTAAAAATGCAAAGACTGCATGAAACACCATCGAGACAGACAATTGCAATCCACATCCATGAACACCAAGTAGCCACAAAACACCATGACCAACTGTCCCAAGTAGCCATATGAACAGATGACAGGGACCACAAATTCAACTGGGACAGCACAATGATCATTGGACAAGCTAAACAGAGGTACAGCCAGAGAATTTCTAGAAGCAAAGCACTCATCCACGGACTCCATCAACAAACACACAGACCGTGACCCAATATACCGGCCACTAAAACGAACAACCGGAAGCAGCAGGAAAGGACCCAAATAAATTCCAGAAGACACCTCACAGCAGCACCTCACAGGAGGATCCAAAGCACCTAATGTCCCGGAGTCAGGGGATGAAACATCTGCCTTAACTTTCTCTGATCTTTCTTATTTTCTGCTCCACCTTATCTTTTTCTGCCTTCTCTAGTTTCCTCATTCTCTCTATCTGCTCTAGCTGCCTTCACTGGAACTGCATCTGACCTGGTTCCACTGTTTCACTCCCTGGAGAATCCGCTTCTCTCGTGTTTCCTCTAAACCCAGGTGCTTGTGCCTTCTTAGCTCTGCCAGCGAACCCTGCCTCTAGATTGTCCATCAAATCAAACAACATCGTCTTTGAAATGAGTCGCAGAGTGAAAGTCAATCAATGAATTTTGAGGAAATCGACTGAAATCATTGCACAAATAATGTTTTCCATGGACCGTCATCGCCATCTGGTGGTTGTCATTGGGACACCCCAATTTTATTTTTCCCTACACTGCCTATTTCCGCCACCTGGCGGTGCCATTACTCCACTTACCATTTCCCTCCAAATCGTCTCGCTCCCATGAAACTGGAAGGTGAAGAGATAGCTCCTCACCTGTGGAACAGGAATATTGCAGCCTTCCAGAAATTTTGTGTTGTACTCTATGTTCCTCTATATTGTTTTCGTGCAGAGCATTTTTTTGTCTGAATGCTTCCGCAGTTTCTATTTGAACCTCTTGTCGATGTATCGTTTCGTTGCGTTCAACATTACAATAATATTAACGCAAAATACTGCAGGTTCTGGTGGTTGAACGTGCAAAGTGTAGGAGAACACAGCAGGTTCTGTATGTTCATTGGACAGAGAAACAGAATTAATATTTCAGTCCTCTGTCTGTGTTTGTGTTTTGTGTGTGTGTGTGAGAGAGAGAAATAGCCCAGAGAAAGCTCCGTCTCCAGATGCCCCACTTCCCAAACCCACTCGACCCTCCATCATGATGCTGCCCCCCCGGGGGGTCGGTTCACACAATCCCTCCCGCCCGCCCCTCCCTCCCTTAAATAAATGGGGAAGAGGAGGATCAGAGTGCAGGAAGATCCCAGTCTCTTTCAATCCACCCCCGGAGAAAGGGGGAGATTGGGGGTGGGTGGGGGAGAGAGAGAGAGCGACAATCTGCCTGAACCGGTTTAATGAAGGATGAACGGTGACCGGTGCTGTCCAATTCCTGTCCCTCCCTCTCTCCCCCCGCATTACTCCCCGGTTACCGACCGCCCGCGAGCGCCCCCTCTCGGCCCCGCACTGCCTGTGAGGAGGGCAGATTGCTTTCCCTAAAGGGCAGCACTGACACTAATGGGGGGTGGGGTGAGAGGGGGGAGTGAGGGGGCTTTCCAACTTTGAGCCACTTTAATGGGAATCACTTTCCATTCCAGACTGAGACATTGCATTGAAGTTCTAACAGGCACCGTGATGGATTGGGAACCGTGTCCATCCGGGAATTATTCCTCTGGTGAGGTTCCCACTGCACCGCCATCTCCCCATTACAGGGGCACAGGAACAGGAATAGGCCATTCGGTCCCTTGGGTATGTTCTACCATTCAATGAGATCATGACTGAGCTTGTCCCAGGTTCATGTTCCGGACATTAGCCCGAATCCCGTAACACCTTTGACCCAAAAAATGCATCTATTTCAGATTTAAAATGAACAATTTGTCCAACAGGAGGAGATCACGTGGCTTTAGGTGTGGGGGCGGGGAGAGGGATAATACATTGAGATACACAGGATGGATCAGTTGGGAAGGACAAAGTGAACGGACCAGCAGCTGTTTCCTGTCCTGTTCCAGATTCAGATGGACTTCCATAAAAACCGAAAGAATCCGCGGATGCTGTAAACCGGAAACAAAACAGAAATTGTTGGAAAAAGCTCAGCAGGTCGGACAGCATCCGGGAAATTCTCCTTCCACAATCCAAAGAGATGCCGCCAGA
>NW_025204049.1:0-9015 GCF_004010195.1 Chiloscyllium plagiosum
TTTAATATGTGACAAAATGGCTGACCCAAATCTCTCAATTCTCCCACATCACCACAAGGAATAAAACAATGAAAATGCAACAAAATTAGAAATAAATAGACGATTGAGCGTAATGTTTGTTCATTAGGAAGTAAACAAGAAATAGGGGTCTCCCAGGATTCTTATCATGCCCTACTTGAAGAATTCTCTCTCTCTTACATCTGACTATTAGTACCCAGCTAAGATTTAATACAATATTTACATCAATAGAAATAAAGCACCTGTTATCAAATAGACATAAAGGCATCCAACACTGATGTAGACTTTTCTCTCTCTCATGCACATACGCGCACACATAAGTCCATGGGAGTAAATGTATTTACAGAATTATATTTGCAGAGTTAAAAATCACACACACCATGCTATAGTCCAACAGGTTTAATTGGAAGCACTAGCTTTTGGAGTGCAGCTCCTTCATCAGGTGTTTATGGAGTATAAGATTGTAAGACACAGTTTATAGCAACAGTTTACAGTGTGATGTAACTGAAATTATATATTGAATAAGACCTGGATTTGTTAAGTCTCTCATCTGTTAGAATGACCATGTTGGTTTCAGTTCTTTCATATGTAAATCACAATGCTTTTTAAAAGTTAAATTCTCATGTGAACTTTAGCAATTGGTGTCGTGTCAGCCCAGATAATGTATTGAAGGTGTGAGCTCCCCTGTGTGATACTGTCTGTGCCACAATGGTTAAACTGATTTACAGAATCTTACATGGATTCATGCAGTTTTGAGTAAAGATGTAATTCTGCAAGTACAAATTCACCCAACAAACTTGTGTGTGTTTGGGGAGGTATATTTGCAGATACATTCCATTTTGTTCAAAAAATGCACAATCTGCAGGCAGTCCAATACATGTAATAGTTTGTAAATTCCACTTTGGAAATAGAACCAGTCTGACTCAAGATTGGGATACAGGCAGACTCTGACCTCACACCTTTCATGCATTGTCTGAGCTGAGATGTCACCTTTTGCTATAAAACCTTGTTATCTCGAGAAGGTGACAACAAGAAATTCTGTGGTTTACATTGGAATGATACCTGCAACCCATTCTAAAAGGTGAAAGACTTAACAATCCAGGTTTGTTCAATATACCATTTCAGTGGCAGGATGCCTTAATGTTTTGCTATAAATTCTGTGTTTTATGATCTTATCCTCCACAACCACCTGATGAAGAGGCAGCACTCCAAATGTTACTGCTTCCAAAGAAGCTTGTTGGACTACAACCTGGAGTTGAGATTTAAACTTTAATCTGGACAAAGTGGATTGGCCATGCTAAATTACCCATTGTGCCCAGGGAGTGCAGGTTCGGGTGAGTTGGCTATGCTAAATCATGCATAATGTCCAGCGATATGCAGCTAAGGTGCGTTACTCAGGGTTAAATGTAGAGCAGTGGGGGTAGGGGAATGGATGTGGATGCGTTACCCTTGGGAGGGTCGGTGTGGACACGTCGGACAGAGTGGCCTGCTTCCCACACTGTGGGGATTCTTTGAAGTTTATTTATCTCAAGAGGGTTGGAATATAAAAGCAGCGATGTGCTACTGAGCCTCTGGTTAGGCCCCATTTGGAGTACTGTGTCCAGGTTTGGGCCCCACGCCTCAGGAGGGACATCTCCACTGGAGCATGTCCAGCGGAGATTCACGCAGATGATCCCTGGAATGGTAGGTCTAACATATGAGGAACGGCTGAGGATCCTGGGATTGTATTCATTGGAGTTTAGAAGGTTAAGGGGAGATCTAATAGAAACTTACAAGATAATACGTGGCTTGGAAAGGATGGACGCTAAGAAATTGTTTCGGTTAGGCGAGGAGACTAGGATCCGTGGACACAGCCTTAGAATTAGAGGGGATAAATTCAGAACAGAAATGCGGAGACATTTCTTCAGCCAGAGAGTGGTGGGCCTGTGGAATTCATTGCCACAGAGTGCAGTGGAGGCTGGGACGCTAAATGTCTTCAAGGCAGAAATTGATAAATTCTTGATGTCACAAGGAATTAAGGGCTACGGGGAGAATGCGGGTAAGTGGAGTTGAAATGCCCATCAGCCATGATTGAATGGCGGAGTGGACTCGATGGGCCGAATGGCCTTACTTCCGCTCCTATGTCTTATGGGGTGTTGTCCTCCCCTTGTGCTGCCAGGCACCGCATGCGCAGTGCAATGGCCACTCTCGGTCTCGTCCCGCCGCCTTTACCGTCATTTTGCTCCGCTTTTCGCCCCGCCCCTCGTTCCATTATTGACGTCACAACGCGGAAGTGGCCCTGTCAGTTTCATAATGAATCCCCCTCCCTCTGGGCAGCTCTTCATCCTGGGAGGGAGCCAGAGATGGCAGGAGGGGAAATTGGTCACTTGTAGCAACTGGAGTGAATCCAGGGAGGGAGCAGACTCCGCAAACTCAGGTATGTCTCTTAGTTACCCGGGTGAGGTGGAAGAGAAGGATCGACGTTGGGAAGGCGGAGGGCAGATAGCTTTTCTGTTTTTATTTTTAAAATGCATCCGATTCCCACAAGTAACTGCAGCAGGTACAAGTACATCACATGCAATATTCCTCATTGCAGCTTCACGCCGGTTTTGTATCCTCTTCTTCCTGCGTCTTGGCTCCAGCACATTCAGCTTCCTTCCCTCATTCCCATCCCCCCGCCCTGATGGCCAAGCTGACCCGCAAAAGTTCGGTTTGTCCCTCCATTCTTTCCCGGTTGTCTTTTCTGGTGTTTGAAAACTTTCCCAATCCTCTGATTATACGAGCTGGGAATGCTGAGAGTTATGTTGTAGCTGCACCAGACATTGGTTAGGCCACTTTTGGAATGTTGTGTGTACTTCTCGTCTCTCTGCTACAGGAAGGATGTTGCAAAACTTGAAAGGGTTCTGAAAAGATTGACAAAGATGTTGTCAGGGTTTGAGCTGAACAGGCTGGGGTTGTTTTCTCTCGAGCACCAGAGGCTGAGGGTGACCCTACAAACTTTCGTAAAATCATGAGGGGCACGGATAGGGTAAATAGAAAAGTCTTTTCCCTGGACGGGTCATAGGTTCAGGGTGAGGGTGAGATTTAAAAGGAACCTAAGGGGCAACTCCTATATTCAGAGGGTGGTGCATATAAGGAATGAGCTGCCAGAGGAAGTGGTGGTGGCTGTACAATTACAGCATTTAAAAGGTATCTGGATGGGTATATGGATGGGAAGGGTTTAGAGGGACATGGGCCAAGCGCTGGCAAATGGGACGAGATAGATTTAGGATTTCTGGTCGGCATAGATGAGTTGGACGGAAGGGACTATTCTCTGCTGTAACTCTCTAACGCTTGCCATGTCTGTTTGTTCAGTTTCTCTCTGGTGTTGGTGTTAATGCCTTGATGTCTCATTTTGCTCCCCACATCCTGGGGACATTAACCATTTCCTGTCTGGTTGTTCTGATGATCTGGACTGCTGTCTGGGTCTTTGGGTTTCTGGGATTGGTCAATAAATGCACCTGGAAATGACGCTTTGTTAATCACACAAGCAATTGTTTATTCTTTGGTATGGCTGGGTCGGTAGACTCTGATCAGCCCAGAAGGATGAGTACTTCTAGACCGCCAAAATAATCCGCTGACTTTACCAGAGTTTGTATAGAGCTCATATACATTGTTTATCGTCAGACACTGAGCATGATGACATAGTAACAACTGTTGTGGGAATTAAATCGACTCGATTCAAATGTTTATTTCAGACCTTTGCAAAAGGACCCAATAGATTGGCAAGACGCCTCATGTAAGGGGCACTGATAGCTTTCACATACTCCCTTTATACTATAATTCGCTTTTCCTTATCAGCTCCTGCATGGCTAGAGGCCTGGAACATTCAAGTTCCTTTCCATATATGGAGTTGATTTTCTCATTTCTTGGCTGCTGATATGGTAGTTTAACTGGCCTTGTAAGTCTGCTGTTAGGTCGGTTTGCCTTTACATTTTTGTTTGTTTGCAATACCCTTAGTTCCAGTCAGACCCTTACTTCTCTGTTCCCCGTGCCTTTATAGATTTCACAATGGATGTTAATTTTCCATTTCATGACAACAATGACATGAAAATATACTGAGCCAGATAGCTATACATCAGACTGCTTAGGGAGCACCAGGCCTTTCCTCCAACATCACCTACCTGCAACACAGCTTTCTGGTGTTATCATCACTTGCTCTGGTGTGCCCTATACATAGGAGAAAGTGAGGACTGCAGATGCTGGAGAAGGCCTCATGCCCGAAACGTCGATTCTCCTGCTCCTTGGATGCTGCCTGACCTGCTGCCCTGTACATAGCTCATTTTCACACGTCACACACTTCAACGTTACTGTATGGTGGGATCCACACAATCAGGTCTTCCTGCGGTGGAATCTCTGGTCGTTTTACCTCTTGGTATCCTGCTGCACTCATAAGCAAACGCCATAGGCTGGTACACAAACAGGGTCCTTATACAAAGCACTATCAGTATGACCAGCCCTACAACTACTAGAGCGTGTAGGATCCAATACCCCCAAGCTCCCCAAAGGGCGGTAAGCTGTTGGAACCAAGAGTTATATGCTGGGGGAGGCGGTCTTACTGCCGCCTTCATATGATTTATCACACTAGTGATATTCTGGGACTCATCGGGAATATTAAAACAGCAGGAGGTGCATAACAATTTGCAGACGCCCCTCTTTGTGCCATCAGTATGATTAGTACTAATCGATTTTGTATCGCTGCTTCCCTTACTGCTGTAAATTCAGTAATGGTGAGTGCAAGACCTTCCTCCGTCTCATTTGCTAACAGTAATATACTATATGCCAGGCCATTAATCTTGTTTATTGCCAATGTTGTCCCAGCTCCCAAGAGAATGGACCACCCAATGTTCGCTCCTGGTGTAGTCCAGGGGTCTGCGAGTGTGTTCCCCTTCCAATGCAGTGGCATGTCCCTTCGGGTTTGCCCATTACTAGCTTTTGGGACCAAGAGCTATGTACCATGGGGTAGCAGCACCCTTTCCATCCCAGAGGGAGGTGGTGGTACCCTCTCTCTCCACAGGCCCATATTATACCCACCATCATGGTCTGAGTACTGATTAAAGGAACAAGTAATGTTGATCGTACCATTTGCGTAAGTTGCTGAGCAAGAATCGTCATTCAAGTACAATGTTGTAATACATTGGGAGATCCCCAAATGGAGTCTCCCCTGATTTGTGCAAAAACACGTTTCTCCCCTGCCTTCCACTATATGGAAGGCTGTGGTTGGGAGCGTGTCAGCCTTTGGACTGCAGTTAGCCTTGCGTTTGGGTGCTGGCGCGAGTTTTGCCCTTATTGCTCCCCCTATCAGGGTCAGGGCAGTTGCTGCCCGCAGAAGCAGGCAGCTAGCATTTCTTGCTGGGATCTGTTATTGGTTTGGCAGTCCACCATTGGGCGGTGTGCAAACATATCCAACAAGGGTAGCCAACCTCTAATCTCCGGTGTTGTATTTGGGCCAAGGCACAAGCCCTGTTCCCTTCACATCTAGCGATGGCCCTTCGCACCTCCCAACCTACTAGCATCACACTTACACCATTTATCTCATGGAGGGCCAATTCCACTACCGAGTTAGACTCGCTCCTGAGCCCCGGCTGACTCCCTCTAGGTTCTGGTGTGACATTAATGCCCTTTGCCCTGCTTGGGGTTATGTCCATGATTTGGTTTGTTTGGTTGCCGTGCCCTGGTGCTACTATCTTCTGTAGGACCTTCTGCCGAGTGAGGGGGGGGAGGGGACTGTACCACTATATTCACCTTTCTATAAATGTCGGAGAAGGGTCTATCTATTCCACACCACCAGACACCCTCTTCATTCTTCTGAGTCTCGGTTATTATTACCCGTGTCTTGGGACATCCTTCCTTGATAATAGAATACCTATTTCCCGTGTCAGGTGTCCTTGTAGCCGTGGTGGCCACTATTAAGTGCCAGTCACTGGGACACAAGGACCCCTGCATAAATATTTATCATCCCATTTATAGTCATCCTGGTTACTAAACAGCCATGGGTTGCATTTAAAGGTCCCCTTAGCACCCTCGGTTATGATTACCGTCTGCAGCTGTATCTCAGACGCCCCTGCCCTTGGGAATAGTCCTGCCAGGGCGCTTACTGATAATGTGAGCTGGGGCAGCCCCAAATTTATATGAGGCATCTAGCAACCTTACAATCCCCAATTATATAAGTCCAATCTGGTTATCGGAGTTTCACTGCTTGCACTTATTTGGTTCCGGTGCTGTCCGATGTCTCCTCAGGTCCAGCTACACATTTGCAATGGCTGGCATCTCTTCCTCACAGTGGTCTGTTATTTGTCTTGCTTTAGGTCTTGGGCCAACTCCTGTATTGGGCGGCCTACCAAACAAAATCTCAAACGGGCTAAGATTGGGTCTTCCTCTCCTCCTAGATCTCATATACACTAGCACAATTGGAAGTGCCTTTGTCCATGTCACCCCGAGTTCCTCACAGCATTTTGTCAATTTATTTTTTAGGGTAGCATTCTCTCGTTCCACTGTCCCATCGCTCACTGGGTGGTAGGCACAGTGTTGTCTCATGTTTATTCCCAAGTAATCACTGATCTGCTGTAAGGCATTATTGACAAATGGTGTCCCATTGTCGCTACTTAGCCTTTCAAGGATGTCCCATCTTGGAATTATTTCAGTTAGCAAAGCCTTGGCTACGGCACTGGCATCCTGTTTAGACGTGGAGAATGCTTCCACCCATTTGGAAAACATACCAACTATTACCAAGCAATACCTTTTCCCTTAGCTGTGTGTTAGTTCAATAAAATCCATCTGTAAATGTTCAAAGGGTCTTTGGGGTTGGGGGTGTGCTGTCTGACTCATCTGTATTCCCCTCCCCACACGAATAGGGGCACAGATAACACATCATTCACAATATTTCTAGGAGTAGTGAGTAAATACCTTAGTGTATCAGTGTGCTACAATACTGTTGTACATTTCCCCCCCCCCACCAACCACCTTTTTGACACATGATCCTTACTGTGTGTCAGTTTGGCATAGAATGGGAATAATGATCGCGGTAGACAGGGTTTACCATTGGGGCCACACCACACCCCTTCCTTCATGCTGCACCCTGCCCTTGTCCACTCACGCTTCACCTCCGGCGTGGCTTGTGACTGTAACTCCCATATGTCTGCTGTTGGGGTACAAATCTTTGTCATACCCATGTCAAACTGATCACTTGGCGGCTGCTGGGCTGCCGTCCTTGCTGCTGAGTCTGCCTTCGCATTGCCTTGAGAAATGGAATCGTTATTTTTTCTGTGGGCTTCACACTTACACACAGCGAGTGATTTGGGCAATAGGACCGCTTCCAGGAGGGGTCAGACATCAGGCCAGGGTGTGTGATGGGCTTTCCAGAGGAGGTCAAGAAGCCCCTGTGTTTCCATAGGGTTCCAAAATCATGTACAATCCCAAATGCATATCTGCTGTCTGTGTAAATAGTCACTGACCTTTCCTTTGCCTTGACTGAGGCATGTAATTTGGTGATCAGCTCTGCTACTTGCGCTGACAGATGAGAAGGGAGTGATCCCGCTTTGACTACCTCGTGGGTAGCAGTAAAGATACTGCATGTGGGGCCAGTAGGGTTAATACACTATAGCTGACTATGTCCCTGGACGCTACAACACTCTTTTCAGCTGCAGCCACAGCTCGCAGGCATTTCGGAAATCCTGCCACTATGGGGTTTAGTTTAGTGTACCAGTACACCCAGATAGTCAAAAATAAGCTACCGGCCTCAATTTTGCCCCGTGATCCTGCAACAGCACAGATGTCATGCAGCAATGCTTCTCATCTACCGTTTGTACAAAAAGCTTGTTTGGATTCGGAATCCCCGGTGTCTGTGTAGTTTGGAGGGCCTTTTTCAATTCAGCAAAGGCACTCTTGGCCTCTGGAGTCCACTGCAACGGACTCTGGCTCAGCAACCCTTTGTCATGGGCTATGTCACTTAGAGATGCCTCAAGGGTTGTGTAATGTGGATAAACATTCTACAATAGGAGCACATGCCCAAAAAGGACAGCAATTGTTTCTTCGTGTGAGGCTTTGGAATTTGCTGGATTGCTTGAACTCTGTCTTGACCAATGGTCTTCCCTTGTTCAGATATTAAGTGACCTAAGAACTTCACCAGTTGGTGCACAAATTGTAGCTTTGCGAGACTAGCTTTGTGCCCTTCCCTTGCTGGATGGCAGAGCAACGCAAGGGTATCTTTCTCACATTGTTCCTCGGTTGGTGCTGCTATTAAGCAATCATCTACATCCAGCAGAAGCGCTGACCCTGGGGTTAAAACAAGAATCTCCAGACTCCTGCGTAGAGCCTCATTATATATGGTGGGGGGACTCACAGTAACCTTGACAAAGTCACGTGAAGGTATACGATTTTCCTTTGAATGAAAAAGTGAACCATATTGACTATCTGGGTGTACCGGTACACTAAAGAAGGCATTTGCTAAATCCACAACAGAGAACCATTTACTGTCCGGTGGAATGTCAGCCAACATAGTATAGGGGTTGGGAACAATTGGGGCGTGTGGAACGACAGCGTTATTGACTGCCTGCAGGTCTTAAACAAACCTCCATTCCTCTGGTTCACCCGGAATATTTGCGTTTTTGACTGGAAAAATGGGTGTTCTCGCTAGTGAGTTTTCACGGGGGATTATCACTCCAGCCTTTAGGAGGGATTCAAAGACTGGAGTAATTCCTTGGATAGCCTCGGGTTTTAACGGGTGTTGTGCTCTGCAAGGCCGATACTCAGACTTGGGGGTTATTTGTATGGATTCACAGCCTCATATGAGCCCCACGTCATGTTTGTCTTTTGCCTACAGCTCAGTAGGGACCTTTCTCAATCTTGGGTCCGAGATTTCTACTTTAGCAAAATGCCAATATAGTATAAGGCTACCTTCCTAGGCTCTCCAAGGCTAGCCGGGGTTACCTAGACTGCCCTATCTGCCTGAGTTAGCCAATTTAGTTTCTTCCTCTATGT
>NW_025204050.1:0-2279 GCF_004010195.1 Chiloscyllium plagiosum
GTTTGGAGGGGTAAAAGTTGAAGGCAGATATACAGGAAGAGGATGAGATGCTCTGGATGGCATCGTCGACCATGTGGGAGGGGAAATTGCTGTCTTTGAAGAATGAGGCCATGTGGGATATACACTGGGTTCAGAGTGTGGTGCTGGAAAAGCACAGCAGGGCTGACAGCATCCGATGAGCAGGAAAATTCGACGTTTTGGATAAAAGTCCTTCATCAGGAATCGGGTTTTAGCTGCAAATATCAGTTTTCCTGCTCCTCAGATGCTGCCTAACATGCTGTTGTTTTCCAGCACTACACTCCCGAATTTAATCTCCTGCATCTGCAATATTCACTTTTGCCTACACGCTAGGTTCAGCCACATCTGTAATACTGCCTTTAATTCTGTTCTCACTGCTGTAGGAAAGATGTTGTTAAACTTGAAACCGTGCAGAAAAGATTTCCAAGTTTATTGACAGTTTTGGGGAGGGTGGTGGTGGCGAGTGATGTTGAGCTACGCGGAGAGTATGAATGGGCTGGGGCTATGATACCTGGAGCATTGGTTCTGGGGAGTGACCTTACTAAGGTTTATTGCGGTGAATCCCGATGCTCCAGGGTGGGCAATGCCAATGATCCAGAAATAGACAGAACATTTATTCACATTGAAACTGGACAATTACTCATCGACAACATGTTGGCGAACGATGGAGGTCAACTGAAGAATGGGACTGGCCGGAGGAATCAGAATTTGGAGGTTCCAATCACATGAATGAGAACAAAAATAAAGGCTTTGCCATATCAACTGAAAGGATTAGTTATATCACGTTCTCAATCCACCTCCGCGAACCAGAGCAGACACCATAAACCCAGAGGAGATATCTGTTCGGCATGGAGCACTGCGCAGACCAGACTAGTGTACTACTGAACACCACCCTGCAATCAGAGAGGAACACAGTGCACACTACAGCAGTCCATTGTTCTATAAACCCAGATGAGATATGTGTTCAGCAGGGAGCACTGTGCAAAACGGACTGGTGTACTGTGCAATACAACGAAAATCTACCCAGAGTGGAAAGATATGCAGACCACAGTAGTGCATTGATCTATAATCCCAGATGATATATGCGACCAGGGTGCGGAACTGTGTCCATCAACCCAGTGCATTGTGCACTACATTAGAACATTGTGTTAGATCACTGCCTAGCGGAGGGAAACTTACAGCCCATGTTGGGAGTGACAGGATGTGCAGCTCCCATCCATTTACAGCTCCATATCTCCATTGTGCCATGACACAGGGGTGCTGTGGGTGTGAACATCACTGCAGAGAAAGATGGCGGGGGAATCAGTTTAAGTATCAACAAATGGGAGAGGTTTGGGGAATAGACAGAGCGAGACTGAGAGACAATCTCTTGGAAGGGTGTGTTCCCAGGATCCAGAATGCTTAAATGAAGACATTTCAACGGTATCCTGCAACATAAACCAATGTTTCCAGGAATGATGGGTAAACGGGATATTGGTGTGAGGTCAGATGATGGAGAGTGTTGGATGAGCATTTGTTCTGCAGCTTTTGAACTGGGAGGAGGGTCAGCAGAGTCTTCCACACATTAGGCTGAATCTAACAATAATTTGTCTCAGAGTCATTTTCACTAAGTATGGCAGAAGGATTGTCTGTATGAGACTGACCTAGTTTCCTGGTGATGTCTCATCGAACTCACTTCATTAACTACCTACCCGACCCCATGGCGACCCTCTCATTCAATGGCAGCTCGATTTCTTCATGGTTGGACGTACTCACCAATGCCCGCATGACTCTAAATATTTCGCGATCCCTGGCACCGGTGCCATCATCAAAAGACCAATGGGCAGGCTGTTTCTCCGTTTAGACCAGCCCTACACAGTTTACCCCGAGCTTGACAGATAAGAGGCAATTACACCACGGTTTGTCAACAGAGATACAGAAGTCCTGGTGAATGGGCTAGTACAGAGTAGGACCTATTTTTTCCAAGAGTAGGCCACACTACCAGACCCACAGAGCATGGTCTGAGATCACCACTCAGCTCAGTGCAGTACCTGCTGTCTGAAGAAATGTCCAGCAATACAGGACAAGCATCAATAACCTTCCCCGTTCTGTCAGGATAAGGGTCAATGTATTATCTCTCCTCCCTCACGCTTACTGTATATTTGCTATAGCACCTACTCCCCGAACAAGGATCATGCTCCACCACTCTCATTACTGCTTACAGTCTCTCTTTCTCTCTCTCTCACTCTTTCTCTCCCCCGCCACTTTACCCCCAACCCCCC
>NW_025204050.1:2504-9016 GCF_004010195.1 Chiloscyllium plagiosum
CCCCCCCCCCACACACACCAATAACACTGCATAGATACATCACTTTGGACTGACTGCCTCCGGACACCTTATCATGTCCCCCACCTAAACCAGAACTAACAGCAGGGCCACCCACCCCCACCCACGCTCCCTCCCTTTCTCCCATTCCAGGAGAAACAGCCTGGAATAGGACAGAAAGGGCCAAGCCTGGTGGTGGAGTGCCCGATATCCGTTCCCTTCCCCCCTCCCCCCGTCATGTGGGGAGGACACTGGTACGAGCCAGAGAGGACCGGGAAGTTGTGTGGAGATTCTGAAACATCTACGTCCCACCAACCGAGTAAGGAGCAATGTTCAGTGAAGGGCAATTCTCACTTTAAACCGACTGGCAGCTTCGTTTACCCCCGGCACAACATAGAAGCCATCTCCCTATTGTGTCTAGCTGGTACAAATGGAATCCCCACGGTCTCGGTGGGCAGGAGGGTGGACTCACAACTCACCACCACCTCCCAGGAAGGGGGCTCCTACACTTTCTCCTGTAAACACCTCAGGTACTGAAACTAATCTGTGATAATTTCTGATCTCCCCACTTGTCCTGACATCTTCAATAATCTATACTCATATTCACCCAGTGCCCTTTCCTCCTACACCCGCTTTATAATAGTACAGAATGTTTTATATTGACTTTCAGAATTATTCTATCCAAGGTGCATCATCTCACCCTGCTCTGCATTGATCCTGATCTTCCATAAACCTGAAAACTACGCCAATGTGTCACTGTCCTGCTGGAGTTCCATACTGTCCTACAATCACAATAATTCGTCCAGGTATGGTATCTGCAAACATTAAAATTGTCCTCCAGTCACACTCCACACAGAAATACTTACTCCCTCGCTATTGTGAGCAAGTGCAATACTAACACACTCCCTGAGGACAGATTTAAGCACTGACGCACACCAGAGTATGTGAAATATTGACATGGTCACAGTGGAGCAAGAGAAATACTGACAGACACCCCGTGTCTGTATTTGTTTCTGTGTATTAGTGAGTGTCTCTATATCTGTGTGTATCAGTCTGAGGCGAGTCTGATGTCTCTATGGTGCTAACGTGATGTAATATCCCCCTGACACGAGATCTGAGGAAGTGTCCTTCATTTAGGTCCACAGATGCTGTCAGACCTGCTGAGCTTTCTGTTGCTGTCAGTCTCTGCTGGGTTCCCCACACCACTGCACAGGTGGGAGTGGATGATAAAAATCATCAGGGGTTCAGTTTGGAAGGGACAGAGGGTGGTCAGCAGTTCACAGCACCATCCAAACACAGACAGACGGACAGACACATACACTCACAGACACACATACAGACACAAACACACAAACACACACACTCACCCAGATGCAGAGAGACACACGGACGCACAAACAATTACACAGAGACGTACTCACGCTCGTGTCCCGCAGCCCTATGTTCTGACGTTCCATTCAGCCCTTCGGATCTGCTACACAGGAGAAGATCGAGACCACTCTGATGGTTAGGTGTAGTTTCGAAAATGTACTTGGAATATCCAGGCTGGGAAGTGACCCCGCCACCCCCAATCCCTCTTTCCGGGCTTCCCCTCTCTGTAACGTCTGCTCCAGATGTGGGCCGTGTTTCAGACCCAGATTCACTGGGAATTCAGCTCCCATACCCCACTCAGGGTTAACCCAAACAAATCATCTGCTTTCCTGGAATGCAGCACTGTACAACACGACTTCCAGGAATATAACCAGTTACTTTCCAAAAGCATAACATGAGAAGATAAAAAATGGGAGCAGGAGTCGGCCATTCTGCACTATCATTCAATAAGAACATGGCTGATCTACTCCAGGGCTCAACTCCGCTTTCCTGCTAATCCCTTGCATCCCTAAACTCGCTGATATGTCAAAAGCCAATCCACCCCGTCTGTAAATACATTCGGTGCCCCTTGGATGCTGCCTGAACGGTTGTTCTTTTTCAGCAGTACACTCTTTCAACACAGACAAACATATACACACACACATACTCACAGCCACTCCACACCGACACACTCACACACACACAGGCACACATACACACATAGCTGAGAGTGACACAGAGGTGCACAAACAGACACACAGAGACACGCGGACGCGCGTACACACACACACAAAACACACAACCACAGATTTTACCAGTTTCTTCATTTCCCGTTCTCTCACCTTATTCCAGATCCAACCCTCCAACTCGGCACCTCCTTATTGAACTGTACTACCTGTCCATCTTCCTTCCCACCTATCCACTCCACCCTCCTCTCCGACCTGTCAACTTCACCCCAACTTCATTTAACAATCGCCTTCCCAGCTCCCTTCCCCCAGCACCACCCCCTCCCATTTATCCCTCAGCCCCCTTGGCCCAATAGCCTCATTCCTAATGAAGACATTATGCTGGATATTTCGACTCTCCTGCTCCTTGGATGTTGCCTGAATGGTTGTGCTTTTTCAGCACCACACTCTTTCAACACAGACACACGCACACACACACTGACACAGTAACACACATACAGACAGACACAGAAAAACAGACAGGCAGATACAAACACATACCGACACACGCACAAACACACAGACAGCCACACTTCCCACCCGCGAAGACATCCACACTCTCCCTCCACACACAGACACCAACACTCCCCACACACGCACACATAGGCTCTCACACAAGCACACACACAGACACACACATACGGACAGACATACTCAAACAGCAACATACACACACACACATTCCCCACTCATGCACACATACGCTAACACAAACAGATATATACACTCAAACAGACACACACTAACACACACGAAGACACACGCAAAAAAAAACCACACATGCACATACAGATACACACAGACAGACATACACACACAGGCACACAGGCAGCACACAGATACACACAGACAGACATACACACACAGGCACACAGGCAGAGGCACACACGCATTGACATACACCACACAGAAAACACACCCATACAAACCAACAAAAAGGCACGCACGCACACACAGACTCTCTCTCACACACGCACGCACAGATGCCCACAACCACCCATACACAGACACCAAATTCCCCACACACATGCACACGCATGCACAAGCACAGATGTACACAGACACATAGGCACGCACACACACAGACACACAGAGACACACAAAAATCATGCACACGCACAGGCGCGCATGCATACACACAGCTGCTCACACACAGACGTACAAACACATAAGCACACACACAGGCACACACAGACACACACACTCACACACACACTTCCTGTAAAATGCAATGCTTAGTGATAGTGACTTACCTTTGCAATTAATCTTTCACGTAAGAAAGGTTTGAAAAGTCCTAAAACACACCAGCAGAGCATGGCATTTTATCACTTTCAGCAAAAGATGGAGAGATGGAAGGAGAGGGAGAGGGAGGAAGGGAGGCTTTGAATCCCATTCAATGATCCACCCTGAAACAATGCATTTCCCATTGCACACAGATGCAGAGATAGTGATGCAAATATACATATGCACAATAATACAGAACACACTGAGAGATAGATACACATATAGACACACACAAATCGTCAAACACGGACAGAAATATGCAGATGCATACTTGGACATACAAACACCCATGGAACCGTTATACAGGGGGGTTATACAGGGGGTTTGAAAACAGACCTATCAACCCATAAGCTCAATGCTAACGATAATGCCAAACTAAAGTAGTCCCACGTTCCTGCGCTTGGACCATTTGAGTTGCTGGAAGTTATGAGGCTGACTAACGTGGTGCCCTTATTAAACAAACTGGCAAGGAAAAGCGAGGGAACAATAGATTAGTGAGCCTGACTTCGGTGGTGGGCAAGTTATTGGAGAGAATATTAACGACAGGCTTTACATGTATTTGGAAAGGCAAGGACTGATAAAGGAAAGTCAACATGGCTTTGTGCATGGGCGATCATGTCTTACGAACTGGATTACTTTTTCTTGAAGATGTAACAAAAAGCATTGATGAGGGCAGAGCAGTGGATGTGACCGATATTGACTTCAGTAAGGCATTCGACAAGGTTCCCCATGAAAAACTGGTTAGCATTGTGAGATCTCATGTAATGCAAGGAGAACTAGCCATTTGGATACAGAAATGCCTCAATGGTAGAAGACTGATGGTCGTGGTGCAGCGTTGTTTTTCAGACTGGAGGCCTGTGATCAGCAGTGTGCCATAAAGATTGGTGCTGGTTCCACTGCTGTTCATCATTTACATAAATGATTTGGATGTGAACACAGGAGGCATGGTCATTAAGCTCATATTTGACACCAAAATTGAAGATGCAGTGGACAGAGAAAATGATTACCACAGAGTATAACGGGAACTTGATCAGATGGACCAATGGGCTGACGAGTTGCAGATGGAGTTTAATTTAGATAAATGTGAAGTGCTGCAGTTTGGAAAGGAAAATCAGGGCTTGGCTTGTACATTTAATGTTGATATCCTGGGGAGCGTTGTTAAACAAAGACGCCTTGGAGTGCAGGTTCATAGTACTTTGAAAGTGGAGTCGCAGGTATATAGGATAGTAAAGAACGTGTTTGATATGCTTGTCGCTTTTGGACAGTGCATTGAATGTAAGAGTTGGAAGGTCATATTGCGACTGTACAGGACATTGGTTCGGCCACTATTTAATACTTCGTGCAATTACGGTCTCGCTCTTTGAGGAAGGATGTGTGAAACCTGAAAGGATTCAGAAAACAATTGCAAAGATATTGCCAGGGTTGGATGTTTTGAGATTTATGGAGAGGCTGAATATGCTGGGGATATTTTTCCTGCAGCGTCGGCGGTTGAGAAGCGATCATAGAGGTTTATATGCTCACAAGTTGATTGAATAGTATCAATACCCCGGGTCGTTTTCCCAGGGTAGCCCTTTCCAAAGCTAGAGGAGAAAGTTTGAAGGTCAGTGGGGAAAGACTTAAAATGGATCTAAGGGGCAACGTTTTCAAAGAAAGGGTGCTTTCCATGTAACGCGCTGCCAGAGCAAGTTGTGGAGGCAGGGACAATTACAACAGTTAAAAGACATCTGGATGGGCACATGAAAAGGAAGTGTTGAGGGAGATAGGGGCCCAATGCTGACAAATGGAACTACATTAATGCAGGGCATCTGTTTGGCGGATCGAGTTGGATAGAAGAGTGTGATTCCATGCTGGACAGCTCTATGACACTGTATCTTCAGTAAACTTTCTCCTGTCATCTTAAAATTACCCCCTTATCTAGAAATCCACCACCCGAAGGAATGGGCTCCTGCCATTCAACATTATCTAAACCCTTCATTGTTTTATAAACCTCTATAAGGTTCATAAGGTCTCAAAGGTCTATGCTGCAGTGGAACAGGTCCCAGTCCATCGAGCCTGTCCTTACACTTAAACACTCCATTCCCCACAACAGCCTGGTAAATCTTTGTCTGAACCATCTCCAGTTTAATCATATCCTCAATGTAACTGGTTGACCAGAATTGCACACAGTACTTCAGGAGAGACCTTACGTGTGTTCAGCACAACCTAAAGATAATGTTCCAGCTCCTGTACTCAAAGGTCTGAGCAATGAAGATCAGCAAGCCAAACGCCTTCATAACCAGCCTGCCGACACATGATGCAAACTTCAAAGAAATATATCAGAACCCCGAGATCTCTCTGTTTTACAACGCTACCAATGGCTGGACATTGAATTGTGTATATTCTCTCATTGCTTGTTTTACGTTGATTTATTGAAATTAAACTCCATTTGCCACTCCTCAGCCCAGTGAATGATAATACTGGGGAAGAAAAGCTGGAGAGCAATCAGCTGACTTGGATCATTTCGTGGTTTTAAGAAGTGGGCAGTCAAACGTTACAGGTAGGAAATAATGATTGGTGTTTTTGATCCAGAAAGTATGCTCTTTCTTCTTTTCTGGTGTTCAGTAATAAATATCCATTCCAGATCCTTTCTCGTGCAGAGTGTGTCTGTACATGTTTTTTCCCTCAAATTGCAGATGTCAGATAAAAGCTACTTAAGGTGAAAATCATAGCCAAGCAATTAAAGATTTCATAGTTTATCTCGAAGGCAAAGCACATAAACTCAACATCCTATAGTTGAGGTGAGTACCTTTAATCTGTTTAACAATATTATTCTTTTAACTGTGTAATTCAGTAAAGTTAACCAAACGACACGGAGCTGAAAGCTGACATTAAAAATGTGACCCAAAATCTGGGCATGGTTTCAGTCTTGTGTAGTGGGTAATGCCCATGCCTCTGAGCCAGAGCTCTGGGTTATATTCCAATACCTGAACCTGTGTGGTATTGTCTCTCACTCTGGATCTGAAGGTCTGGGTTCAAGACCTGCCTGTCAAGGAGGCATGACACAGTATTTCAAAACAGGCTGATGAACAAACGCACAGGAGAACAATCCTGCAGCTTTAGGGATTGACAGTTGACAGGTGGTGTTTATGTCCCGACATCTGAGCCCAAAAGTCTAGA
>NW_025204051.1:0-1075 GCF_004010195.1 Chiloscyllium plagiosum
CAGTAACAGCTTCAGAAGTTCATGGCCCAACTTGCGCATTCAGACAATGGGGTGGCTCTGATTGGCAGGAGGACTAGACTCCTTCCGGTCCTCCAGTACTTCCTATTGGTCAATCAAAAGAAGATCGCGCGCCTTTTTTGTGCGGACTGCGATGAGCATGCCCAGTGCTGACAGATTTTAAATGTCCAAATGCCAATAGAAAAAAAAGGGTTGGTCCAAAATATTTTTTCCCGGTGGTTCAACATTTTATTGCTTTTGCATTTTGTCTCGCTGCCCCACCTTTGTATGTCTTTTCCCCTTGTTGAGAGAGTCTCCCCGTGAGCTGACTGTGGGCAGCGCTTAAACCAGTTACACAGACTGAAGAAACATTACACTATTCGCAGGAGGGAGTGACTGTACACGTTTCCTGAGTGTGATCACACTTTCAATTGTTCATCGGAAACACAGACCCAAAAAGTCACCAGAACTGCGGAGAAGTCGTGGAAATGTGGGGACTGAGGGAAGGGATTCCATTCCCTGTGGGCACTGGAGATTCATCAGCTCAGTCGCAGTGCGGAGAGGCCGTTCTTCAAAAAAGTTATTACAACATTATTTCCCATTGACAAAAACACATTCACGCTGCTTGATTACCTTGAACATATACAAGTGCCCTGTCATAATATCTTTGATAATAGCTTTGAACATTTTCCCCATTACATATGTTAAGTTAAATGGTCTGCAGTTTCCTGTTCTCGGTCTCCCTTTTTGAAGAAAGGATTTTCCAATCTAAAGAAACCATCTAAAGAAACTAATGAGGTTTGGAAAAATAAAACCATTACATAAACTATTTCACTCGCTAATTTCTCTTTCAGAGTCTAGAATGAATTCCTTCAAATACCCGGGACTTATCAGCTCGTAGTTCCAACAGTTTACTCAGTTCTAGTTCCTTAGTGATTGTAATTTTCTTCAGTTCCTCCCTCTCAATTCCTGATTTACAGCTAGTTCCAGGGTGTTACTTGTATCCTCTCTAGTGAAGAGAAAGTGAGGACTGCAGATGCAGAGGCCTCATTCCTGAAGAAGGGCTTATGCCCGAAAG
>NW_025204051.1:1737-2557 GCF_004010195.1 Chiloscyllium plagiosum
GTCGACTTCTCCACCTCCTGATGCTACCTGGCTTGTTCTTCCAGTCTCCTGCCTGTCTATTTTGCCAATTGCGACACAGACGTGGAGCAACGTTTCCAGAGTCTGTCCACCCCGATTCACTCCCTTTCCTTTCAGTTGCTGCAAGTCAACAACTGAAGCCCTGAATGAAAATAAAGAAATGGAAAAGGTGGTGAGAAAAGAGAGTGCCGTACTTACAGATGTTGGACAGAGGAAGGAGATTGCAGTCTGGCGTGAAGCTCAATCTTCATTGAGAAACAGGAGCAGTAGCAGCAGCTTCAGAAACTCAGGGTCCAACTTCCGCATTCAGACAATGGGGTGGCTCTGATTGGCAGGAGGACTAGACTCCTTCCGGTCCTCCAGTACTCCCTATTGGTCAATCAAAAGAAGATCGCGCGCCTTTTTTGTGCCGACTGCGATGAGCATGCCCAGTCTTTTGCTGACACCCGGCGAGCATGCGCATGGCGTTGCTGACACCGGCAAACATGCGCTGCATGCTCTATCTTGATGGTGGTGTGACTGGCAGAATTTAAGTGTCCAAATGCCAATAGAAAAAGAAAGGGGTAGAGCCACAATATTTTATCCCCGTGGTTCGACATTTTATTGCTTTTGCATTTTGTCTCGCTGCTTCATCTTTGTGTGTCTTTTCCCCTTGTTGAGAGAGTCTCCCCGTGAGCTGACTATGGGCAGCGCTTTAACCAGTTACACAGACTGAAGAAACATTACACTATTCGCAGGAGGGAGTGACTGTACACGTTTCCTGAGTGTGATCACACTTTCAATTGTTCATCGGAAACACAGA
>NW_025204051.1:3484-4994 GCF_004010195.1 Chiloscyllium plagiosum
GAGTCTTGATAGTTCATTCACTTTCTGGGAATAGTCCAAGGGATGCCACATCTCTCTGGGATTCACTTGAATCCTTCTCAGGATTCCAAGTATTCCTGGTAATTGTATGTGGGAAAAGATCTGCCACCCTGGCAACCCACAATAGGCCCACAAAAGCAAAATTGGCCAAACTGTACCAAAACACCCAAAATGTCTTAGCAGGGACCAAGCAGGCTGACAAGCAAAACTAGACAGCACTTGCAGACAAGGGAATACCTGTACACCTCAAGCACCCACTAACAATGACAGAGTACCACAGCTATCCCAAAGCCCTGAGGGCAGTGTCACAACCCAGCAATACCAAAGCCACACAAAGGACAGGTCAGACAGAGAGGCACCAGCAAGAGCATTGCTCCCAGGACAGGACAATGGAAGCACCTCACCGCTTCAGAGGAGACATTAGCACCTACCTGCGAGAGGAATGGAAGCTCCTGATCCATTGATACGGTCAGAAGGTTGCTTTGTGTAGAGAATTAGGACATTCCTTTGATAACTGTTTTCCGATTAGCATCATTTTAACTAGATTACTCCATTTCCATCAGCAACATTTCATTGCCACCCAGAGAATTGGCTACGAGTTTGCTTTACTATCCAAAGCCATCCTGTCCCTACAACGTACCCCTGCCCTGAACCCCACCACCCTGCTCCCACTCACTCTGACCACCATTACGGATAACCATGACTGTTTAGAGCTTGTCCAGCAGGTCGTCGCCCCGTGCCCTGACCTCTCTGAACACCTCGAGACAACTCTGACCTCATACTCTATACAGATGGCTCATTCTTCAGGCCCTCAGACCACTGCACACTGGCAGGATATGCCCTCTGCACTCCTTTCACAGTTCTAGAGTCAGCTGCACTGCCAAATGGCACATCTGCATAAGCTGCAGAGCTGTTTGCACTCACTCGGGCTTGTGTCATTGCTAAAGGACACACAGCAAACATTTATCCTGACTCCACATATGCCTTCGGAGTCATCCACGATTTTGGCACATTCTGGAAACAGAGAGGCTTCATCACGTCAGCAGGGAGGCCACTACAACATGCTACGCTGATTTCTAATCTCCTGGAAGCAGCATTGTTACACTCAGCCCTAGCAATTATCAAATGCCGCGCTCATACCTCTGCCACCGACCCGGTCACCCTCGGGAATGCCTCAGCTGACACAACAGCCCGGAAGTTGCACTGCACCCCACCATCTACATCCTGCAGGCTCCCAGAATAGCGCAGGCCCCAGTATTCCCTGACCCCATGGAGGCTGTGCAAGCTACCCAAGAAACTGCACCACAGCAGGAAAAGGACAGTTGGGCCTGCACTGGGGCCACACAATCTCCTTCCCTCAACCTGCTAATACACCCTGATGGCCACATCATTTGCCCAAGTGCCCACCTACACACACTGGCCCTAGCAGCCCACAGCATTGGCCATACAGGCAAGAGGGGCATGATACACACTGTAACGCAGTCCTGGTATG
>NW_025204051.1:5348-9018 GCF_004010195.1 Chiloscyllium plagiosum
GGGGCAGCCTATGCCCACTGCCACCAGACCCCTGACACTCACCACAGACACAGCCCTGCTTCTGACACAAGAGGCCCCACTAGAGTATGTCCAGGCCCTTAGCAGGAGCATTAGTGCTCACACAACCAGGTCAGGGCTGCATTGCCCACACCCCAATCATTGCCCATTCATCTGTTCTGACCTGGGGACTATGTCATGATAAAATCACTAGAAAAAGATTCTCTCTCCCCTCGGTGAAAAGGTCTGTACCTGATCCTGATGACAACCCGGACTGCTGTGAAACCGGAAGGATGGCCCGAATGGACACATGCCACCCGCTGCAAGAGGGCTCCACAACCTCTGAACAGGGACCACAGAGAGGAAGGCACCACTCTGAACACCGAGGATGAATCCAGCTACTCGCGGCAGCCATCACCATCTGATGTGTCTGATCATCACACTGTGGCTTGCTGGTAAACAGGGCCAAGGGGCAGCACATTTCATAACCCACTGTGATTTGCAGGCCAACACCTTCCTGAAAATGGCCCATGGGTATGCCCAGCGATTTAATCAGACTCACTGCTGGGTCTGCACTAGCTCCCTGCCCACTCTCACAGGGGGCATTTCCTTAGCCTCAATCCCCTTAAATATCTCTGACATGGCGGAATGATGCCTGGAACCAGACATGTCCCCTGAAGTTACCAAACTCAAAATACCACCAGCAATGACCAAATATGGGGACAACAGCCCAGCCCACTGGAGGTCTGCGGGTTACCACCTGGAGAAATATAAAGGGTGGTTTTACCCGGCCTACAACCTCTTCCATGAGCCCCCAGCCCTGACCATTGCTGACACTAACACACATGGGCCACCTGCAGGATCCATCTGTTTGAAACACACACAGCCATCTGGATGGGAGGCTGACTGGAGCTGGTGCACTGACTCCCTGCTCCTAACTCCCGCAGCACGCCGATCCACTGCAGAAGGCAGCATTTTAAACCGACAGGTCCTCAACAGGATCACCCAGGATACCACCTTCCTCACCAGCTGGACAGGGACCCAGACACTCCACCTCCAGACTGACAACGGCACCTATTTTATCTTTGGCCACAAAGCCTACCCCTGGCTGCTGTTGTCCTGGACTGGGAGCTACAACGTTGGGTATGCGGTACCATTCATTTATCACTTCCAGTCCCCTTCCTTCCCAAAGCCCATGCCACGCAGCAGACGAGGCCTCGCTGCCATTGAAGCAGCTCTCTACCTGATGTCACCCCACTGTGCAACCTTACAGTTACAGGTAGAAGCCCACAAACTCGCTGTCACAGTACAGGTGGTGGCAAACTCCACAGCAGATGCATTCGCCCAGCTGAATGTGGAGGCTGTTGCCATCTGTACTGTGACTCTGCAGAACACGATGGCCCTGGACTACCTCCTCGCTGTGAAAGAGGGTACGTGCAGAGCCTGACTGCAGGGACTGATAGCCCTCATCCCTATCATTGCCAGGCTTAGAGTGCTAGCCATGGCTATCCGACTGTGCTGTTCACGCCTACGTACAATTCTGTTACCCTCTGTCCCCCTTACCACTCAGCTAGCACAGATCCACTGGGAGAACATCCCTGTCCCTAAAATAGCCTCTCCTGGACCAGACTCGGACACTGAGAGCTATCTGTCTGAGACCGAAACCCCCACCCGACAATCCCCCTGGCTCCGGCTACATTGCCCCTTCTCATCCCTCCCCTAAGCAAAACAAAAAGAAAACGGGGGGCAAGTTGTGGAAAAAGATCTGCCACTCTGTCAACCCACAATAGGCCCACAAAAGCAAAATTGGCCAAACTGTACCTAAAACACCCAGAATGCCCATGCAGGCTCACAAACCAAACCTGACAGCACACAAGGACAAAGGAATACACTTCAACCTCACTAACAATGACAGAGCACCACAGGTATCTCAAAGCCCCAAGGGCAGTTTCACAACCCAACAATACCAAAGCCACACAAAGAGCAGGTCAGACAGAGAGGCACCAGCAAGGACTTGCTTCCGGAACAAGAAATGGAAGCACCTCACCACTTCAGAGGAGAAGTTAACACCTACCTGTGAAGAGGAATGGAACCATCGATAGTCAGGATGTTACACTGTGTGAAGGAACAGGTCATTCATCTGATAACGGTTTTCCAATTATCATCCTTGTAACTAGATTACTCTATTTCCAGATACATTGTATATTCCCCATTTCTTAATCATCCTTATTGTACAGCATTATTATAAAAAGTGGTCTCATCCTCAGCTCTTAGCAGAGAAATTCTGATCTACCTGCACAGACTGTCAGTTCTGTGTCAGCCTAGTCAGTTTCTCTTCCAGTGACATTGCTTGTAATAAAGTGTTTGTCAATTTCACTTTGAACTGTGCTTTGTGATCTCTAACTTATTGGGCAAATTTCTCCGACATGCTATAACAGGGCGACCAGAACTGTACTCAGTACTCTGAAAGTGGTCTTACCAACATGATGTCCCAACTCCTTTTCACAACGCTGTGAACAATGAAGGCAAGTGTACTGAACGCCTCTTAACCACCCTGTCTACCAATGATGCAACTTTCATAGAACAATGTACCTGAAACCACCATGTCTCTGTTCTACAACGCAACCCAGGGCCCTATCATTAACTATACAAATCCTGCCCTTCCTTGTTATAGCAAAATGCAACCCCTCTCTTTTATCCGTACCTCTCTCATACACATGCTCTCTCTGAGACACTCACACCCTCTCACAGGCTTCTCCTCCATCACACTCACGCTTCAAGCATGCACTCACGCAAACAGACACAAACTCTCTCATGCACACACACTCTCTCATACACACACAGGTCTATGGGGTGAATTTGCACTTGCAGATACATTCAATTTTGATCAAAAAGCACAACCTGCAGGCAGTTGATACATGTAATATTTGTAAATTCCTACTTTGGAAATAGAACCAGTCTGATTCAAGATTGGGATACAGACAGACTCAAACCTCACACATTTCATTATTGTCTGAACTGAGATGAATCCTATTTATATAAAACCTTAAGTCATCTCGAGAATCTGACTTCAAAGATTTTCTGGGATTTACACATTAATGAACTAAAACTTGCAACGTATTCTAAAAGACAAAAGACTTCACAACAATCTAGGTTTGTTCAATATATCCGATCAGTTGCACTATACTGTGATCTTTTGCTATAAATTCTGCCTTATGATCCTGTTCCACAGCTTCCTGATGAAGGAGCAGCGCTCCGAAAGCTAGTGGTTCCAAATAAACCACTATAACCTGATGTGTGATTTTATAACTTGATCCAACCCAGTCCATCTCTGGCTCCTCCACATCATTTCTAGTGAAGGCAGCCCACACCTCCTGGTACTGCCAGTAAACCTTACAATGCTGATGAAATGACGCAGTACCTGCACTCATGAAAAATTCAAATTTTTTAATGATACTAGCTACTCATTCACTGCTCCATCTGATACATGACATTGGAAACTTGGCGCAGGAGGCTGAAAGAAATGAACAGCTTTAAAACAAAAACGTACTGGAGCTCAAAGCTTTCAATGAAAGTCTGAGCCCGGCAGTAAGTTCAGGTAACCTTTATCAAGACCCAACTTTATTACAGCTTCAGATCTCCCCAGCAAAAAGGCGTAGAAAAAGGAGCTTAT
>NW_025204052.1:0-2335 GCF_004010195.1 Chiloscyllium plagiosum
TGTGTGATTGTCTATGTGAGTTTCTCCCCGGTGTTCTATTAGAATTGTTGATTGTGCAGCTTCTGACCAGTCTCTCTGTTCAGAGGGAGATTCAAACACTTAGGCTTTTATAACTTGAAGAAAATAAAATGCTGGCATTATTAAAATGTTCATCCTGTTTACTTACAGTTTCATTATTGCACAGTGTTCCTGAGTCATTATCAGAAACTCACCCTCTCCTGCAGAGCCTCAGCATTGCAGTGGGAATCAGTTTCAAATTAGGGGGCAGCACGGTGGCTCAGTGGTTAGCACTGCTGCCTCATAGCTCCAGGGACCCAGGTTCAATTCCTGCCTCGGGCAACTGTCTGTGTGGAGTTTGTACATTCTCCCCGTGCCTGCGTGGGTTTGCTCCGGGTGCTCCGGTTTCCTCCCACAATCCAAAGATGTGCCAGTTCGGTGAATGGCCATGGGAAATTGCCTGTAGTGTTAAGTGCATTGCTCAGGGGTGAATGTTGGGGAATGGATCTGAGTGGGTCGCTCTTCGGTGGGTCAGTGTGGACTTGTTGGGCTGAAGGGCCTGTTTCTACACTGTAGGGAATCTAATCTATTCCTCTCCAATCCGGGAATGAACCCACAGAAACAGTGGAGGCTGGCCATCTGAAACAAACTCAGGAAGTGCAGGAGAAACTCAGCAGGTCTGGCAGCATCTGTGGAGAGAGAATCAGACAGCTTCCAAACCAATAAGATCCTTCGTCAGAGAACTGGTCTGAAGAAGACTCAGACCAGACTCAAAACGTTAACTCAGGTTTTCTCTCTCTGCAGACCTGCTGAGTTTCTCCTGCACTTCCTGAGTTTGTTTCAGATGGCCAGCCTCCACTGTTTCTGTGGGTTCATTCCCGGATTGGAGAGGAATAGATTAGATTCCCTACAGTGTAGAAACAGGCCCTTCAGCCCAACAAGTCCACACTGTCCACACTTTCTGTTTGTTTCCTCTTCAAACTTGTTTGCAAATCTGTGGTCCCCATTAAGAACCAAGGGGGAGGCCTTTGTGTAGAGGTGGGGAACATCGGTTGGGTGTTCAATGAGTACTTCACCTCTGTCTTCACTCAAGAGAAGGACAGTGTCGATACAGGGTTTGGGACAGGCAACAGTGAGGTTCTTGAGCAGACATTGGGAATGTGGAGGTTTTGACAAGCTGAGAAGTGGACAAAGCCCAGATCCAGAGGAGTTGTATCCCAGGCTGCTGTAGAGGACAAAGGAGGACATTACGGGAGCTCTGACCCAAGTTTTTTATTCCTCTCTCTCGCCGCAGAGCACAGCTAATGTACTTCCATTTTCCAAGAAAGTCGGTCGAGAGAAACCAGGGAATTTCAGAGCAGTAAAGTCTCACATCAGTAGTAAGGAAATGATTGGAGAAAATTCTGAAGGAGAGAACTGATCTCCGCTTAGAGAGGGATGGTCAGCATGGCTCTGTCAGCTGGAGGTGTGTAGATAAGGGTAGGGCAGTTGACGTAGTTTATATGGATTTCAAGGAGAAAGTGAGGTCTGCAGATGCTGGAGATCAAAGTTGAAACTTTATTGCTGGAACAGCACAGCAGGTCAGGCAATACCCTGTTCCAGCAATGAGAGAAACCAGGGAATTTCAGAGCAGTACAGTCTCACATCAGTAGTAAGGAAATGATTGGAGAAAATTCTGAAGGACAGAACTGATCTCCGCTTAGAGAGGGATGGTCAGCATGGCTCTGCCAGCTGGAGGTGTGTAGATAAGGGTAGGGCAGTTGACGTAGTTTATATGGATTTCAGCAAAGCCTTTGACAAGGTTCCACACGGGTGTGTAATGAAGAAGGTAAAAGCATGTGGGATTCAGAGTAACTTGGTAAGGTCGATCCAAACTCAGCTTAGTGCCAGGAAACCGAGGGTGGTGGTGGTGATGGTGGAATGGTTGTGTGACTGGAGTCTGGTGTGCGGTGGGATAGCACAGGGGCCAATGCTGGGACCCTTATTGTTTGCGATGGGTGCGTATGTATCCACAGAATTGTTTTCTGCAGTTTCACTTACCTGCGGTTAATAGCGGCCGGAACATATTTCAGGGAATGTTCCGGAACCAGGGACCAGGACGCTGCCAGGAAGGTTTGTTTCCCATTTAATTGAATGGGTTCACACCTATCCACAATATGTCCTAGAACGTATCCCCACGGGTACAGGGGGACTACACACTCACACTGACACATACACACACTGACATACACACACTGACACACACACACTGACACATACACACACTGACACACACACACTGACACATACACACTGATATATCCACACACTGACACACACACAAACACTAACATATACA
>NW_025204052.1:3519-7344 GCF_004010195.1 Chiloscyllium plagiosum
ACACACACACATACACACACACACATACATACACACACACACACTGACATACACACACACACACACATAGTTAAAATCCCACAACCCCAGGTTATAGTCTGACAGGTTTAATTGGAAGCACCAGCTTTTAGAGCGCTGTTCCTTCATCAGGTGGTTTAAGGAGCGGTGCTCCGAAAGCTAGTGCTTCCAAATAAAGCTGTTGGATTAGAACCTGGTGTTGTGGGATTTTTAACTTTGTACACAGCAGTCCAACACCAACATCTCCAATATGTTATAGATGGGAATGTGGTGGAGATTGATAAGTAAGTTTGCAGATCACATGAAGATTGTTTGGGTGATTGTTATTTCAGTAGCAGATGGAATTTAACCCTGGAAAGTCTGAGGTCATGGACGATGGACGATGGAACAAGACAAGGGAGCACTCAGTGAATGGCAGAGCACTAGGGAGCTCAGAGTAACATAGGGATCTCGGTTGTACACATTCACAGATCCCTGAATGAGGCAGGACAGGTTAATACGGTAGTTAAGAAGGGATATGGGACACTGACCTTTATCGGACATGGATTAGATTATAGGAGCAGGGAGGTTAGGTTGCAGCTGTATAGAGCTGTGCTTTGGTTAGCGGGAGTACTGAGGCAGTGCTGGTCAGTGCATATAGGAAGGATGTGATCACACTGGAGGGGGTATAGCCCTGCGATGGAGCATCTCAGCGATGAAGAAAGGCTGGATATGCTCAGAGTAATTTCCCTTGCCCCTACCCTTGGGGTGTAGGGGGCAGGACCTGATAGAGATGTATAAGATTATGTGGTGCATGGACAGGGTGGACAGGAAGTAGCTATTCCCCTTAATGAATGGATTTCTAACGAGGGGAGTACTCTTAAGGTACAGGGCTGAAGGTTTCGAGAGAATGTTTTCACCCAGAGGTTTGGTGGGGGGAATGGGAGTCTGGAATGCATTGCACCAGAAAGTTCACAACCTTTAAAAAAGGACTCGAATGAGCACCTGGAATGTCAAAGTGTTCAAGGCTGTGGGCTGGAAAATGGGACTAGTGTAGGTAGGTCAGTGCAGACTCGATTGGCCAAGGGGCCTGCTCTCTGCTCTGTGGGACTTTATGAGACTGGCAGAGACTAGTTTGGTGAAATAGCTTTTCCTGGGGTTTGGACTGAATGTACCATGCCCCAAAGTCGAACCTCATTCAGCGGCCTCCTGTTATTGCTCTTGAACAATCCTAGACATAACTTCAACTCCTTAATATCTCCAGTCAATCACTACATTTCTCTTTAAAGAAACGTTGCAACATGTTGACCTGGACTGAAAGTCTTGGCAGCTTTCCAAAACTCGGTAGCTTTAATGTTACAGAACTTCACTTAGGTGGCAGAGATCAAAGACAAGTGTTCTGTTTATTTAGGATCTGAACAATTCTACAGCTTTTTAACAATGTACGCAATACAATTTGTAACTTGGAAAAATTTACAATTGGAGTTGAACCCAGTGATTTCCTGGACACCACCTAATGTCCAAAATAATAAGGAGAGAAAAGAGAAAGAGAGGTACAGCTGGAAGGGAATAGCAAGTAAACATTCTGTACAATTCACCACCAGCAGCAGGACTCTCACTGACATTTTCAATTTCACACTGAGGTGGAAAAGAGGGAGAGGAATCCCCAGTAACAGTTACTGCTCTACTCCCAAGGTACAATACAGCTGGACCATAGGAAGCAGATTTAATCCCATGGTTACAGTCACAATAAAGGGTTGTTACCTCTGTAATAATAAACTCCACACACTGTGGCCCAAACAAAATATTTCAAATGAATTGACTGGAAGCAATATTGCTTTTAGTACAACTGTGTTACCCACGAGCTGTTCGTCTGAGAGGTTCAGGAGAATCAGGCTTCACCTACACCCGGGAGAAAGTGAGGGCTGATTTCTGATGAAGGGCGTATGCCCGAAACATCGACTCTCCTGCTGCTCGGATGCTGCCTGACCTGCTGTGCTTTACCTGCACTACACCCTCAACACATACATCTGAGCTGCCTCAAGCCCAGGATTGTCCAACTGTTCCAACATTACAGAGTCATCGAGATGTACAGCATGGAAACAGACCCTTCAGTCCAACCCGCCCATGCTGACCAGATATCCCAACCCAATCCCTCCAAACCCTTCCTATTCATTTACCCATCCAAATGCCTTTTAAATGTTGCAATTGTACCAGCCTTCACCACATCCTCTGGCAGCTCATTCCAAACACACACCACCCTCTGTGTGAAAAGGTTGCCCCTTAGGTCCGTTTTAAATTTTTCCTCTCACCGTAAACCTATGCCCTTTACTTCTGAACTCCCCTTATCTATTTACCCTATCCATGGCCTTCATGATTTTATAAACCTCTATCAGGTCACCCCTCAGCCTCCAACGCTCCAGGGAAAACAGCCCCAGCCTATTTAGCGTCTCCCTATGGCTTAAACCTGTTAACCTTGTAAGTCTTTTCTGAGACCTTCCAAGTTTCACAACATCTTTCCGATAGGAAGGAGATCAGAATTGCACACAATATTCCAACAGTGGCCTAACCAATGCCCTGTACAGTCGGGATATTACTTCCCAACTCCTGTACTCAATACTCTGACCAATAAAGGAAAGCATACCAAACGCCTTCTTCACTATCCTATCTACCTGCGACTCCACTTTCAAGGAGCTATGAACCTGCACTCCAAGTTCGCTGTCCACTACACCTCCAATTTTAGTGTCATCTGCAAACTTACTAACTGTACCTTTTATGCTCACGTCCAAATCATTTATGTAAATGTATCTGTCTTCTACCTTTGAGCCAGTTCCGTATCCAAATGGCTAGTTCTCCCTGTATTCCATGAGATCTAACCTTGCTAATCAGTCTCCCATGGGGTACCTTGTTGAACACCTTACTGAAGTCCATATAGATCACATCTACTGCTCTGCCCTCATCAACCTTCTTTGTTACTTTTTCAAAAAACTCAATGAAGTTTGTGAGACATGATTTCCCACACACAAAGCCTTACTGACTATCCCTAATCAGTCCTTGCCTTTCCAAATACATGTACATCCTGTCCCTCAGGATTCCATCCAACAACTTGCCCACCACCGACATCAGGCTCACCGGTCTATAGTTCCCTGACTCGTCCTTACCACCCTTCTTAAACAGTGGCACCACGTTAACCAACCTCCAGTCTTACAGCACCTCACCTGTGACTATCAATGATACAAATGTCTCAGCAAGAGGCCCAGCAATCACTTCTGTAGCATCCCACAGAGTTCTAGAGTACACCTGATCAGGTCCTGGGGATTTATCCACCTTTACCCATTTCAAGACATCCAGCACTTCCTCCTCTGTAATAGGGAAACTTTCCAATTCCTAGCTCTCAGAGCAAACCGGGTCTGCTGAGGTGGGACAAGGGGGAGCAACTTACAAGCAGTGATCAGAATGTCCAAGAATATGTCGCATCTAATCATGCACAAACGTGGACAATTCAACATTGATAATCAGAGAGGGTGATTCAAAAATATTCCCATCCACCATCATGGCATAGCTCAGGACATCAGCTCAGCACCGTCAGCACCATCAGCACCATCAGCACCATCATGGCATAGCTCAGCACATCAGCTCAGCACCGTCAGCACCATCAGCACCATCATGGGATAGCTCAGCACATCAGCTCAGCACCATCAGCACCATCACCACATCACCACATCCACCACATCAGCACCATCACCACCATCACCACCATCACCACCATCAGCACCATCACCACCATCAGCACATCAGCACCATCAGCACATCAGCACATCACCACCA
>NW_025204052.1:7756-9019 GCF_004010195.1 Chiloscyllium plagiosum
CATCAGCACACCAACACCATCAGAACCAGCACCACCATCACCACCTAGCACCATCACCATCATCAGCACCATCACCATCACCACCATCAGCACCATCACCATCAGCACATCAGCACCATCAGCACACCAGCACCATCTGCACACCAGCACCATCTGCACACCAGCACCATCTGCACACCAGCATCATCAGCACACCAACACCATCAGAACCAGCACCACCATCACCACCTCAGCACCATCAGCACATCAGCACCATCACCATCAGCACCATCAGCACAGGTTGCTGTGATTCTCAGCCAGAGGTGTTGACTGACTGATCCAACTCAGCCTCCTCCTGATGTACCGAATATCACAGATACCAGTCTTCACCCAATTGCATTGACTGTTTGATACTAAGGAGTTGATAAAGTCACTGGTTATTACAAACACAATGACCCTTGATACCAGTAATCAGTAGTAGAATCATAGAATCCTTATGGTGTAGAAGCAGCCCATTCAGCCCATCGACATAACACCGCCCCTCTGAAGAGCATCCCACTCAGACCCACCCACCTACCCTAACCCTGGCTAACCTACCCAACCTACCCACTTTGAGACAATTTAGCATGGCCAATCCACCCTAACCTGCACATCGCTAGACTGTGGGAGGAAACCAGGGCACATATAGGAAACCCACGCAGACACAGGGAGAATGTGTGAACTCCACACAGACAGGCGCCTGAGGGTAGGATCGAACCTGGGTGCCCGGCGCTGTGAGGCAGCAGTGCTAAACACTGAGCCACCCCCAAGACCTGTGCTCCAGAACTTACAGCGATCCTAGCCAAGCTCTTCCGGTACAGTCCAGTAATGTTGGCACATACCTGACAATGTGGACAATTGCCCAGGTAAGGCCTGTAGATAAAGGCAGAACAAATCCAACCCCAGCCAGTTTTCTCCTCATCAGCCTACTGTCAGTCATCAGCAAAACGATGGAAGATGCTGTCGATAGTGCTATCAAGCAGCACTTCCCCTCAGCACAAACCCCATCACTGACATTCAGTTTGGATTTTACGAGGATCCCTTAGCTCCTGATTTTGTTATAGTCTTGGTTTAAACATGGACTAAAGAACTGAATTCCAGAGGGAAAATGCCACAGATTTTAATATGTAAGGATGTGGCCCATTAGGTTCAGCGAATGTGATAGTTTTTGGTAGATTCATTCTGCAATACATTTTCTGTAGCAATGGCTTCGGTTTCAGTTCCTCCCTCTTGCCGATAGGTTTT
>NW_025204053.1:0-1290 GCF_004010195.1 Chiloscyllium plagiosum
ACAGCGGATCTGTCAGCCTCTCTGGTGTTTAAACTGATGCAATGTCCCCATCTGCTGGCCTTCACACTCCTCTGCGTTGACAGCACCGGAGGGTGATAACCATCAGGGAATTCAGTCTGGGAGGGAGTGGGAAGGAGGCAGCTCATAGCTCCATCCAAACTGACAGAACCATCTGCACACGCACACACCCACAGTTTAGTATATGGAGGATTGTAATAGTACTGAGGACATTTCGAGTGTAGGATGTTCATGTAAAGTTATGTTTATGGTCGCTCTGCAATGTGGAAGTGATTTGTCTTTGAAGATTATTCATGACACAGAGTGCACAAATTAAAGAGTATTTCCACCACAAATGCTTCCAAGCAAGATTGACGGAACCATTTGTAAGTCAATGCAATGAATGTATTTCACGTTCATTATCTTGAAATGTTTTACAATATACTCCTACAAATTATAAATGAGAAAAGATTGTAAAGTCCTGAAACTGGCCTAGTGGTGGTGGTAATATCTCAGGAACGATATCGCTAGGTATCAGACGAAACTGCTCTCTGCTTCCAATGACGTTATTTGAAAAACCAGACAGCCATGCAATGTGAGCGATTGACAGTATCTGATGTCCTCTGAAAGAAACAAACTACTGACACTAGTGCAAAGGCCTAGGGAGGCGAGCAGAGGGTGGCATTGGATAACTATAAACTTAACAGGGACAGACGGAGAGATGTGGGCGGCGGTGAGGGGTTGATCACAATTTCCATGGATTTACCCCAAAAAATGGCAAGACCTCGTCTCACGGAGATATACACACACATACACAGACACGGTAAACACACAACACATATACATACAGATGTGGACACACAATCAAACACACACACTCCTGCACACAGTTCCTTTAAGATAGAGATGAATAAGCTTTTCATTAATTTGGGAATCAATGATCATTTGGCGAAGGCAGGAGAATGTAGGTGAGAAACATTTCAGCTGTAATCCAATGGCACAGCAGATCCAATGGACCAAGTGGCCTGATTCTGCTCTATTTTCCCATTTTCAGTAGAGAGTGGCTTTCAAAGGTTGAATTTAAATGCAGATTACAGGGTTAAAGGTAGGCTTCTTGGCAGTGTGGAGGAACAAAGGGATCTTGGGGTCCACGTCTGTAGATTCCTCAAAGTTGCCAAAGCCCTCAAGGTGATAGGGCTGTTAAGAATGTGTATGATGTGTTGGCTTTAATAAGCTGGGGGATTGAGTTCAGAACTGCGAGGTTATGCTGCAGCTCCAGAGTCCTGATTAGAC
>NW_025204053.1:1343-5693 GCF_004010195.1 Chiloscyllium plagiosum
ATCAGAGGCAGGTTATTTACACAGGTAGTGATAGGTGCATGGCCAGCAGTGGTCGCAGAATTAGCTACATTAGGGACATTCAAGTAACTCTTGGATAGGCACATAGATGATAATACGATGAAGGCTCTGCAGTTTAGTTTTATCTTAGAGTAGGATAAAAGGTCGCCATACCATTGATGGTTGAAGGGCTCTTACTGTGCTGTACCGTTCAATGTTCGTTGTTCTATCTTCTTGAGCTCTTATGAAAATATTGTACCTGTAATTCCTTTAACTTCACTGGAGGTTAATCTGGTCAGTATTTGATTACCGAGGGTTAATGGAAATTTGGGGAGGTTTGAGGCTGAATGGTCTATATCTGTTCCTAACCGTTGTGTCTAAAGAATAATGATTGGTTTGAGGGGAACTCATTTTGAGAATAAGGGCATTCCTATTTCATACTGAGAAAGGGATGTTCCTTTCTCTTTAGGATTGTGTGGTCTGTAGTCTTCTCATGCACAAGGAGCAGTGAAGACTGGGTTAATGAAAACACTCAAGGCCGAGTTATATAGATCTTTGATGAACAAGAGAATCAATGTTTATTGGGAACAGACAGGAAAGAGATGCTTAGATACCATCACATCAACAATGAGCATTCTGAATTGTGCAGCAGGCTCGAGGGGCTGAATGGCCACCTGCTGCTCTTGCTTCATGTGTTGCTCACTCACTCAACCCCGCGATGCTGTTACAGAAGATGAGGAAGATCGCATTCAGCCATTCAGGATTGATCTGCCCCTCTAAGTAATTATAAAGAAATAGGATGAAGCTCTTCAGCCATTTCAGTACATTACGCAGCGCAAGAGGACGTCACACACACTTTCTAGATTGCTACACAGGAACAGGGGAGTCCTGGGTAACTATCAGGAAATGGATAGTCGGGAGAAATGTGTATTTTCAGGTTGGAAATCTTTAACTTGGTGAAATGCCTCAGAAATCAGTGCAACATCAAAAGCTATTTAGATTCTGTCAATGATTTGCGTGTGGGAACTGATTGGATGGAACTCAATTGGCTCAACCACTAAGATTCGATAAGATGTCAAGTGGATATACAGAGTCTGTAATGTGATATAGACAGGGAAGGTTAGTGTGTAAACCTTCTGCAGAAACAGGATAACATGAGGTACCGAAGTTTGTGCTGTGGCAGAAGGGTAAAACAACAGTAAACTAATTAAAAGAAGAGGGAGCACAAAACTCAGTTGTACAAAGGCATTTGTTCACCCAGGTACATACATCACACGGGGTTAGTATGCATATGCAGCAAGTAATTAGGAAGGTATTTGGAATGATTACTTCATGAAAAGGCTGTCAGGATATTTTACTGCATCTGTACAGGGGATTTCTGAGTTAACATCTGATGTACTGTGGGCAGTGATGATTCCATAAACTGAAAAATAAATGGATGTCCTAAATTAATCAAGTTCCATTTGCCAGCACTTGGCCCATATCCCATAAAACCTTCGTGTTCACTCAAATGGCTTCATTCAAATGGCTTTAAATGCTGTAGCTGTCCCAGCCTCCAACATATCCTCTGGCAGTTCATTCTATACACTCTGTGAGAAGTTACCACTTTTGTCCCTTTTAAATCTTTCTCCCCTCACCTTCAATCTATGTGTTCTAGTTTTGGACTGCCCGAAGGAAGGAAAATGTTCTTGGATCTTCACCATTTCTTTTCTCCTCATGATATTATAAATCTCTAAAAGGCGAGAGCACTTCAGGGTTGAGAATGAGAGGCGTTCGTATTGAACTGTATAAGATATTGAGGAGAGTGTATCTGATGCATAGCCTATGGACATTTTCTCTGGTATGGGAGTCTAGAAATGAGGATTCAAATTTAAGAAAACAACATGTATATGTTATATCCTCTTTTCATAGTATAAGAAAGCAAATACTATGAAGACATGATTTTATAGGGCAAAAATATGAGGACACATACAAATGTATCTTCATTAAAACTCTTACATGGAGCAGAGAACAGGGACAGAGTCATACAGTTCCGAGAATGTTCACGCAGGCCTCACGTGGTTCAGTTTGGTCTCCAGATATCATTATTGTATATTTCTGCTCCGAGATGGAGAAAATGCAACATGTTGGAGAAGCCACTGCTTATTGCTCCCTATCTTTCCTTGTTCCTTCTCGCAACAATATATGAGAGGTGAAAACCATTCATTTATCTTTATCATTCATGTAGGATAACTGTTGAGGAATCATTGGCATCTCCCTACTGCCTAAAATCAAAGGTAATTCAGCCAATCCGACTGTTCCACGAATAAATCCTGCTTGTGTGAGCAGAACAACCTCAGAGGCAGAATAACATTTAATTATTTTACTTTTGTCTTGAGTTTAACTATTGCTTGGACAAAGCTCTTTCAAGCTGATATTTTGCAGCTTTTTTTCCTGCTTGTATTTAGGCATGTTTATGTGTGTGTCTGTGTGCACTTGAGTGTGTGAGACACTGTGTGTGTCTCAGTGTGTGTGTCTGTGTGTATGCACAGACTGCATCTCAGTATGCGTTCAAAGATAAATATCAATGCACATATTTGTCCAAACTGTTTGCACTTTATTTTTCCATCTTAGCTTTGAGTAACTTTATTATTTTTGCAAATGTAAGATATCGAGCTGACTTGTCCCCAGCAAAGAACCTGACCTAGTCTGAGACCTATATCATTGGTCATATCACCAACCGGGTTACATTTAAAATTTATCATGATCAATGGAGCAACGGGACTAGAAAATGAAACAGTGGTCCGTCCAACCCCAGTCTGAACACCGATGAGGAGAATTTCACAATGGGTTGTTTGAGTGGGAATGCTCTTCCCCAGAGGTTTGTGGTGCCTGTGTGTTTGCATTTAGTCAAAGCATTTAGATATTGGACAGTAAAGGACAATGCACTACAGATATGGAAGTGGGGATGAGAACACATGCAGATCAGCCACGACCTTACTGCCTAGTTGAGAGGGCTTAAAGTGTCTAATAACACACTCCTACTCCTCAGCCTTACGTCCCTATGTTCCATTCAGTTCCTCAAAACTGCAAGACAGAGCATTTGGAGTTCATTTATTCCGATAACATGGTGCACAGAAACAGAGGAGACCATTCAGTGACTAAAGTCTTGAGAGTGTAGCGCTGTAAAAGCACAGCAGGTCAGGCAGCATCCGAGGAGCAGGTGAATCGCCGTTTCTGAGCATAAGCTTCTGCCCGAAACGTGGTTTCAACAGAATACAAGGACGCTATTCAATCCATTGAAACTATCGGAGAAGAATAGGGATAGCCCATTCAGACCCTCCTGCCTATTACATAAGGAGGGAAGGAGTGTAGCCAGCACATCGAGATGTTAAACAGGAACCGGAGTCGCCAAGTCAGGTCCTTGAGCTGCTTTCAGATGACCAGGACGTGGCCATTCAGCCTATCAAACCACGTGTACAGAAATAGGAAAATGTCTGTGATGCCCCAACATGACAAAGAGTGAAGCAGAGTCTACACAGATAGACTGCTCTATGTTGTTCCTCCTGGTTCCTTTGCTCGTGGTACACATGTGTCACTTTAACCTGGTTTGCTGAACGTGAGAGGGAAAAGTGAATGGTTTGTGTCAGGTCTCCAAGAAATGCCTTCTGTCTCCGAGAAGACATTATTGTACTCCTATAGAGGTCAGAAGCTGGTGGAAATAGCGAACTATTTCAGGAGTAATGCACTAAAGCTACTGATAGATTTATGAACAGTGCAGAGACACACACCAACTGCACATTGAGACTGTGAGAATTCATTCAGAGCCTGGAGCTCCCTCTCAACCAGCATGGGGTCTCAACACTGAAATGTGAACTATTGGGATCTACATATCATGGGGAAAATCCAATTTCTCACAAAATCATCATCTTTTTTTCTGGACATAATAATTGTTCGTCCATAACCCTCAAGTTTAAATGTAATCGCTTGTTATTCTCTCGCTGTGCTACGTATTTTGCTGGATTATACTCTCATAACTTTTATCAGTTAATTATCGTTTAAACAATGTAATTCAATAATTTGTTTGCAAAGGTGGAAACATCTTATTGCACAATTTGAATGCCTTTTCTTTTTTATATTTGTTGTAGCCTTAGCACAAAAGTACATGTTTTGTTTACTGAACAGTTTTGGGCAACTGTCTGTGTGGCGTTTGCACATTCTCCCCGTGTCTGCGTGGGTTTTCTCCGGGTGCTACGGTTTCCTCCCACAGTCCAAAGATATGCAGGTTAGGTGAATTGGTCATACTAAATTGCACATAGTGTCAGGGGTGAATAGAGGGTAGGGGAATGGGTCTGGGTGGGTTACTCTTCGGAG
>NW_025204053.1:5708-9019 GCF_004010195.1 Chiloscyllium plagiosum
GTGTGTGTGTGTGTGTGTGTGTCTGTGTGTCTGTGTGTGTCTGTGCATGAATGAGTGTGTGTATCTGTGTGTGTGAGTGCGTGTTTGTGTGTCTCTATGTGTGAGAGTGTGTGTGGGTGTTTGCATGTGTGTCGCTGTGTGTGAGTGCGCGTCTGTGTGTGTGGGTGTCTGTGCGTGTGTCTCTGTGTGTGAGGGTGTATGTGGGTGTGTCTGTGTGTTATAGTGTGGATGTGTGTGTGTGTGCATGCATGCGTGCAGATACATAAGACTGTTCATATGTGTGCACCATATTCAGAATGAACAAGAGAGACATATTTAACAAAAATGATGCATGTGATGTACAAAATTTATAAAACGTTAACATGTTATTTCGTCTTCAGCTGAGATGTTATGTTCCCCTTCTTTCAACGTACACTCTACCTGCTGCCTCTTCCTTGCGTTCCCAGACCTAATCGCTAATTCTTATCAGGATGTATGTTATAAATTCCTGCTTCTTGAGTTCCAAATTATTTCAGTTAATCAATTCTCTACCGGGAAACATATACATTGGCCTGCTGGTTCTGTCAACATCTGTTGCCTGTCATATTGATGGATATACAAGTTCTGGAATCAGACCCACATTTTAACATATTAATCTGTTGCACATACATTGTACAAAGGACCACAAACACACAGGAATTGTCAAACCAAATACAGATGTACATCTATATCTATCAGTCATGTAGACTTCTCTATTTTTATATCTCCATATCTATATTCTCTCTCTCTGTCTCTCGATTTTTCTTTTAATCTAATTAATAAATCGTCCAATCGTTCTTTCTGTCAAACCAAATACAGATGTACATCTATATCTATCAGTCATGTAGACTTCTATATTTTTATATCTCCATATCTATATTCTCTCTCTCTCTGTCTCTCGATTTTTCTTTTAATCGAATTAATAAATCGTCCAATCGTTCTTTCTGTCTCATGCCTCAGACTTCCCTCCTTCTGTTTACATTCTATTGCTCACTTTTGAATGTGATGTCTTAAATATAAGAGTAATGTAACTACAAGAGACGAGGGGGCAGTTGGCCAGAGTTAGTTGGAAGGGAAGCTGAGCACGGGAAGATGGTGAAGCAAATATGGCAGAGGTATCTGGAGATAATTCCTCAGCACATCAGAAACTCATCCCAAGTTAGAAGAACAATATTCAGCAGAAGACAAGTCAGCCGTGAGTGATAACGAATTCAGGGAAAGCATAAAACAAAAGAAAATACACACAATGTGGTGAAGATTATTGGAATCCAAAGGATTATGAAGTCTACAAATTCCAGCACGGATAACTAATAACAGCAGATGGGAGGAGAGGGTGAAATATGATATTACGCTTCTTAATCGTGTAAAAGAACATGGAAAGCGATTTTTAGATATATAACAAGGTCGACAGGGAATAAAAAACAAATAAAGGACTGTAGGAAAATGAGGCTTGAGTAGTTATGGGAAGCAATGGAATGGCAGAGGAATTGAATAGATACTTTACATCAGTCTTCACGGTGGAAGACACCAGCAAAATGCCAGAACTTCATGACAGTCAGGGGATAGAGGTGAGTATACTGACCTCAGTAAGAAGAAGGCGCTCGGGAAGGTGAAGTTGAATCAATCAGCGAGACCAATTGGACAACAGCTCGTAGTTCTAAAGAGATATCGAAGGTAATTGTGGAGGCATTGCTGGTGACCTTACAGGAAACATTGGAGTGAGGGAGGACTGGTAAATGTAACCTCCCCATTTAAGGAGAGCGGGACACAGAATACAGGAAAACATAGAAGGACCTATTGGATATTTGGGTTTATGAATAGATGTGTGGAGTATAAGAACAAGGAAGTTGTGAAGTATATTGGAAAAGGTGTAACTAAGTTACAGCATAATGAGAGTTACGTTTACAATGCCATTGCGAACATCAAAGATGAAAGTATGGTTAAAACAAAGGAAATCAGTTCGAAGCAGACAGGAGCATTAGTGACAAAAAGACTGTTTCCTAGATCCTGCAGTGAGAATGTTGAGATAAGCTTGTCAGTAAACATACAACAAGGTAGTTCTAAAGAGATATCGAAGGTAATTGTGGAGGCATTGCTGGTGACTTTGGAGTGAGGGAGGACTGGTAAATGTAACCTCCGCATTTAAGGAGAGAGGGACACAGAATACAGGAAAATATAGAAGGACCTATTGGATCTTTGGGTTTATGAATAGATGTGTGGAGTATAAGAACAAGGAAGTTGTGAAGTATATTGGAAAAGGTGTGGCTAAGTTACAGCATAATAAGAGTTACGTTTACAATGCCATTGCGAACATCAAAGATGAAAGTATGGTTAAAACAAAGGAAATCAGTTCGAAGCAGACAGGAGCATTAGTGACAAAAAGACTGTTTCCTAGATCCTGCAGTGAGAATGTTGAGATAAGCTTGTCAGTAAACATACAACAAGGAATGCATAAAAAGCACAATAAAATCTGTTGCTGATAAGGTCTCAACGTGCAACTATGTAGCCAATACATATGAAGCTGAAAAAGCAAAGCAAGTGAGACAGCATCCTAGGAAGAGGAAAGTCAACGTTTCATGTTGAAAGACTTCATCAGGGTTGGCGTGGGAAAGGGGAGCCGGGAAGTAAATAGAGGGAGGGGCATGGGGCTGGTGGAAAGATAGGTGGAATGGCGATAGGGGATGCAGGCAGGGAATTATTGTGATTGGTCAGTGGGAAGGGTGCAACAGACATACGAATGAGAAGATGGACAACTTTGGTCAGGTCAGGGAAGGGGACTTGGAGTAAGGCTGTGGGTAGAGAAAGTTTGAAGCCAGTGAAGTCAATATTGAGACCATTGAGCTGTAAGGTCTCCAGCTGAAATATCAAGGTGTGTTCCCTAGTTTCTGTTTGGCTTCAATCTGAAATTGGAGGAGGCCAAGGATGGACATGTTGTCGGATGAGCAAGGGGAGGGGAGTGATTGTAATAGATGGCAACTGGAAGGATGAGTTTGTTAAAGGGTGCAGAGAGCAGATACTCCATGAATATGTCCCTGAGTCTCCCTTTCGTCTCCACAACATAGAGGAGACCATGTTGGGAGTTGGAGACGAGCTCGGTGGACCAGAATCAGGCTCTGTGTGGAGTATTAGTGCTCTGCAAGAAGCAAACAACCCGACTTTCCAGTTACCATTCATTTTAATTTCCACTCCCAATCGTCCGGCGACATGCTCATCCTTAGCCTGTCTTCTGTCAGAGGAACACCAGCTGAGAGTTTACCTTGGAAGCTGATAGCCCAATGGCCTCAACATTGACT
>NW_025204054.1:0-9019 GCF_004010195.1 Chiloscyllium plagiosum
TATTCTACCCACACACAAGCTACTGACAATGGGATTTCATCCTGATAGAGTTGGATTTGGCTTAATTCCCTTTGCTTTAGGCGGTGAATAGATTCTAATGAATTCTGGTCAGGGATCATCCAAAGGGTGGTTAGCAATGCTGCCTCACAGCACCAGGGACTTGGGGTCGATTGCAGTCTTGGGTGATTGCCTGTGTGGAGTTTGCACATTCTCCCTGTATCTGTGTGAGCTTCTAATGGGTGTTCCATATTCCTACCACAGCTCAAATGTGTAGGTTAGGTGGATTGGTCATGCGAAATTGTCTGTCGTCAGGGATTTCTAGGTTAGGTGCATTAGTCACGTGTAAATGTAGGGGAAAGGGTTGGGAAGGTTGGTGTGGACTTGTTGGGCTGAAGGGCCTGCAGGGATTCTATAAAAATAAGAATGGTAACAATGACTGTAGAGCTTTATTTTTAGATTGCACGCATTGCTGTGATGAGGAACAATGAAGGAGAGAGACTGCAATAGGCCATTCCTTCTCAGGCAGATTACATTTTCTCTCTCTCTGAGCTGAATCATACAGTAATGTCATCCTCTCCCAAACTGGACCATGTGAGGTCTCCTTGTACATTGTCCAAACTATGTCTCCATCACATTCCCTGTTCCATGTAGGTGCAACATTGCTGCCGTCATGCACAAAGCCATACCCTGAGCAGAACTATGTTTACATGGCCCTGCGCCATTAAAAATAAAATGTTTAATTTATTCAGAATACCTGTTAAAATGAATGCAGTTTTTAAAGAAATACAGAAATTGCTGTAAAGGCTCGGCAAGTCTGTCAGCATCCAGATGCCTTTTACATGCTATATTTGTACCAGCCTCCAGCACTTCCTCTGTCAGCTCATTCCATACACACACCACCCTTTAGGCCTCTTCAAAACCTTTCCTGTCTCACTTTCCACCAATGCCCTCTAGTTTTGGACACCCCTAACCGGGGGAAAACCCTGACTACTCACTGTATCCATGACCATTCTGATTTTATAAATCGCTACTGCTGCGAAATGTGACTCCAATAGCACAAATACCTGCAGTTTCAGTCATCCTGGGCCTATATTCTGAAATTCAATACTGACACCTCTTCCTTCTCCATCAAGTCACAATTCTAAATGCATTTTAATCAGTTTGTTCAGATATATCCTGAGACACTTCTGTGGGATTTACACCTAGACCTTTGTGCCCAGAAGTAGGGGCACTGGCATTACTCAGCAATACCCACTAAGCTGTAACATTATTCTCCTCTGTGTTTGTTCATCAGCCTGTTCTGACATGCTGTGACATACCTCTGCAACAGGCAGGACTTGAATCCGGTCCTTCTAGTCCAGAGCTAGGAACACTACTACACAAGTTCAGGAATTGGAATCAAATCCAGAGTTCTGGCTCAGAGTCAGGGACACGACCCACTACACTGCCATACCCAGATTTTGGGTCATATTTGAGTGCCCGCTTTCAGCTTGGTGTGGATTTATTATAATCAGGTTGCCATTACTGAACTACACAAAACACTTTGTATTGTTAAACAAATGCAAGATATTTGTCTCAACTGAAGGATATTGAGTGTACGTGCTGCACTATCGAAATTTACTGTGAACAACTTTAATCGCTATTATCTGTAGTCTGCAATATTAGGGAAAGAAATACTGCAGACACACTCTGCCCATTGAAGGGTCTCAAATGGATATTTATTACTGAACACCAGAGATCAATGAAGAGCTCAATTTCTGGTCCCACAACACCGATCAGTATTACCCACCTCTCACGTGAGACTGCCCTCTTCCTAAAACCATGAAATGATATCAGGCCGGTGATTACTGTCCAGTCTGTCCTTCCCACCTACTGTGTCTGCAATCTGTCCCTCCTCCTCCTAATCACACAAGGCAAATCAAGCTCAGGGTCTTTGTGAAAATCAAGGCCGGAGTGTGCAGGCCTCCTGGAGAGGGATGGGTATTTTAAAATTGAAGGGGGAGGGTGAGGTGGCAGTAATATCACACATTGGGCTGAAGGGTGGCTGATGGATTTTAGTTTGGATTAATGTGAGGTATGGGATTTGGTAAATCAAAGAAGAGTAGGATCTAAAAATTAAAAGTAGGATCTTTGGCAGTGTTGTAATACAGAGACCTAGGCCGTCAGGTTTAAATCTTTAAAATTCGAATCTCATATAGATAGTGTGGTTAACAAGGTGCTTAACACACTTGGCTTCATAGGTCAGACCTTTGAGTATTGGAATTGGGGCGTTATGTTGAGGTTGTATTGGACATTGGTAAGGCCCCTTCTGGTCATCCTGCCCGCTAGTTCCATCGGCACACCACCCTCTAGGTGAAGAGGCTGCCCCTTAGGTCACTTTTAAATTCTCCCCTCTCACCTTAAGCCTATGTCCTCTAGTATTGTGCTTCCGCACCCTTAGAAAATACCTTCGCGATTCACTTTGATATTATTGACCTTGATATTATGAAGCTGGAGAGGGTTCAGTAGAGCTTAACCTGGATGTTGCTGGGAAAGGAGAGATTGGGTAGGCTGGGACGTTTTTCACTGGAGAGGATGAGATTAAGGAGTAATTTTACACAGGTTTATAAAATAATGAGGGGTACAGATAAGCTGAAGGGCTGATGTCATTGCCCTAGAGTTGGGAATTGAAAACTGAGGGATATTTTAAGGTGCGAGGAATACGATTTCCAAAAGTCATGAGAGGTAATTATTTTAGACAGAATCTGGCTTGTGTGTGAAATGAACTTCCAGAGGAAGTGGCGAAAGCAGGGACAGTTATAATGCTTAAAGGACATTTAGAACAGTCCATTTATAAGACATCAGTTTGGATGGTACTGTGAGCAGCTGCCCTCTTCATCCCCCTCTCTGAATGAATCCCTGTTGGTTTTCACCCTCTGCCAATGCCTGTGCAGTGGCGTGTGGAGACCAGCAGAGAGTGGCATTGCATCACTTTAAATACCACAGAGACTGCCAGACCTGCCTCTCACAGAGACACACAGATACACACACATGGGAATGGTTAGGGCATTGTGTGAAGCTCATCTGGTAACTTAAACTACGTGTAAAGAAATGCTCAATTTACCTTGTAAACTGTTAAAATATGAGTGATAGATCTAGCAAATTCCACTGTTTAAATAAAAGCATCAATTTTTTTTTCACTCTGAAATTGAACATTTTACATCAACTGTTCACAACTCTGGGACCCTCTTCCTCTTAACTGCTTATTACCCGACTCCAGCTCTATAGCAATATACTATTTCTGGGTTTGCCATCTTCTCATACCACAGGTGCTTATAAGCTCTCAGTTCAGAACAGCATTCACCCTCTCTTAAAGGTACAGTACACACTTTCAACTTCATCACATTATACCCTGATGAATATCGACAAGTGGAACCTATCCGGATTTCTCTTGTTCTGTGGATTGTCAATGTTTCATCTACCCTGTCTCGTATGGGTCAGGACTTTTGTTGCTCCATTGACAGCCCGGCATTATTCAACTCTGCCCGTTGGACTACAGCAGTATTTCACTTGCTCATACTCGTGAGTATGGGGCAGGATTTCAGTTGTTTCGTGGGGACTGTGACGCTATAACAATCTCAATGTTTGTAGATGGCACCGAACCTGGAAGAACTCTGAAGTCTATGGAGGAGAGTGTGGAACTCTGACAGGACAATCATACGTTGGTGTAGGGTTCAGGTTGATGGCAGCGGGGGATCAGTGCAGATCTGTGTGAGGTAAAGCACATTGGTAGGAAAGACAATGAAAGACAGTTTAAAACAGGCTGTGCCATTATAAAGGGGGTACAGGAGCAGAGAGCGCTGGGTGTATATGAGCATAGATTGTTGAAGGTATCAGGACAGGTGGGGAGAGCAGTAACTATTACAGATTAGTTTCAGTATCTGAGCTGTTTACAGGGGGAGGTGTGGGAGGGAGCCTCCGTGCTCCCTTCCTGGGAGGTGGTGGTGATGATGTGTTGTGAGCCCACCCTCCTGCCCACCGAGACCGTGGGGTTTCCATTTTTACCAGCTTGACACAAAAGGGAGATGTCATCAGGGCCACGGCTTCTAGGTTATGCCCGAGTGAAACGGAGCTACCAGTGAGGATTGCCCTTCACTGAACTTTGCTCCTTACTCGGTCGGTGGAACGTGGATGTTTCAGCATCTCCACACGAGGCGTCCCGGTCCTCTCTGGCTCGTACCAGGGTCCTCCCCACATGGCGGAGGGAGCGGGGTGAGGGAATGGATATCGGGCACTCCACCGCCCGGCTTGGCCCTTCCTGTGCTATTCCAGGCTGTTTCTCTTGGAATGGAGGAAGGGAGAGAGGGAGTGGGAGGCCCTGCTGTTAGTGCTGGTGTAGGTGGGGGTTGGGGGAGGCATGGTGGGGTGTCCGGAGGGAGTCAGTCCACAGTGTTGTATCTTTGCAGGGGGTAACGTGGATGGAGACAGAGAGAGAGAGAAGGTGCTGCATTCATCAGTGAGAGTGGTGGAGCAGGGTTCGAGGGTTGGTGGCATAACAGATATAAAGTGAGTGTGAGAGAGCAGAGAGAATACGGTAACCCTTATCCTGATAGAGCAGAGAAGGTTATTGATGCTTCTCCTGCATGGCTGGACATTTCCTCAGACAGCAGATAGTGCAATGAGCTGGGTGGGGAGCTCAGACCATGCTCGGTGGGTCTGGTGGTGTTCCCCCCACTCTAGGAAGAGAATGGCCCCCTCTGTACTAGGCCCTCCACCAGGAACTCCGTGTCCATGTCAACAAACCGTGGTGTAATTGCCCCATCTGCCATGCTCGGAGTAAACTGTGCAGGGCAACTCCAAACGGAGAAAGGTCAAACATATGCCCATTGGCCTTTTAAAGATGGCACCAATGCCAGGGATCAGGGAATATCCAGGGGCATCTGGGCGATGGTGAGTTTCTGCGGCCATGATGGGTGGGAGAATCGGGCTGGTATTGAATGAGAGGGACACCATGGGGTGGCTGGGCAGTTAATGAGGTGAGTCCGATACGATAGCACCAGGAAAGTAGCTCAGCCTCGTACGGACAATCCCTCTGTCACACTCAAGGAAAATCAAACAAAGAGAAATTATTGTTAGAATCTGCCCAATGAGTCATAGATTCGGTTGAAACTAATTCCAGTTACAAAGATGCAGAACATATGCTAAGCTGACGTCACACCAGTATCCCTTTTTCCCACCTTTCCTGGGAAGACAGGCTCGTTTTACAGGATGTTATCGAAGTGTCTACACTTCAGCATTCTGAAAACTGGGAACACAACCTTCCATGACACTTTCTCTCAGTCTCCCCCTCTCTGTCTATACCCCAAACGCATCGCATGTGGTGATATTTAAAGTGATTCGCCCGCCATCTATCTCTGGCAGTGATGTTCACACCCATAGCACCCCCTTGTCATGGCACGATGGAGAGATGGAGCTGGAAATGGATGGGAGCTACCCATCCCGTCACTTCCAGCTTGGGCTGCAAGTTTCTCCACGCTGGGCAGTGATTTATCACAGTGTTACTGAGCAATGCACTGGGGCGATGTACACAACTTTACATGCTGGGAAGGTAACTGCTCCTGGGTTACAGATCAATGTACTGGGGTGGTGCATACAGTCCTACATGGTGGGAGGGTAACTGCTCCAGGTTTACAGGTCTATGCAGTGGGGTTGTGTACACAGTCCGACACGGTGGGAGGGTAACTGCTCCTGGTTTACAGATAAATACACTGGGGTGGTGTACACAGTCCTACATGTTGGGAGGGTAACTGCTCCTGGCTTATAGATTAATTCACGGGTGATCACTGCGCAGGTCGGTGTGCTGGTCAGACTATCTGGTTGAGTTTTATAGATAACGCACTGCTGTGATCTGCACAGCGCACTGCCCTGGACAGATATATGGTCTGGGTTTATAGACCAATGCCCTGATCTAATCTGCGCAGTGTTCCACTCTGGACAGATTGCTGGGTTGTATTGACCAGTGCAATGGATGAATCTGGACAGATTGCTGGGTTGTCATGAGCAGTACATGGTCTGGTCTGCACAGTGTTCCACGGTGAACAGATATCTCCCTCTGGGTTGATGGTGTCTGGGCTGGTTCTGTGAGGTGGATTGGGAATGTGGTAAATCAAACCCTTTCAGCTGATCTGGCAATGCCTTTAGTTCCCATTCCTGTGATTGGACCCTTCCGTCTCTCACCCCATTAATGTTACAATGTTCCCCGACACAGTACATAATGTTGGTGGGGTGGGTAGGGGGGAAAGGTGATGGACAGGTCAAGGTGTTATCCCGGAACGTCCTGTCCCAACATTCTATAACCGACATTCCCCGGAACGTTCTGTCCATGACATTCTATAACTGACACTCACCAGAATGTTCCGTTCCCGACATTCTATAACTGACATTCCCCGGAACGTTCTGTCCCTGACATTCTATAACTGACATTCCCCGGAACGTTCTGTACCCGACATTCTAAAAGTGCCATTCCCCGGAACATTCTGTCCCCGACATTCTATACCTGACATTCCCCGGAACGTTCTATCCCTGACATTCTTTGTGAACGACCGGACGTCAGTGAATTGAACAAACGATAAGATCCGGGGGGAAGAGATCCCGTTCCAGGGAGAAGGAGACACTGTTCCAAAGGCCCCTCAGGCAGTTAAAGTGGTGAATATGCTTTCCCTGCATTTACATTTCTTCACGACAGGGGATCGACCACAATTTAGACCAAAATACAGGAATTCCCAAATTCCGTGTGTCTTCAGGAAACTGGGACAGAATCCTTCAGGACAGCAACGTTTCCACCCTCCGAATTAAGAACTGGGAAGGAGTGAACTGTGTCTGCTCACGAGTGATCGAGTGTATGGGAATGTTCTAGAAACCATCTGTCCTTATGGATGTGTCTCTGTGTGTTTGGGGAGGGAAGGTTTCTTTGTGGTTTATGTCACATTTTCGTCAATAATTCAGACCTTCCCATTTGTTATTCCAGCTGCAATTATTTTAATAAATCCCTGAATACTGGGACACATTTGAAAATCTCACTGGGTCCCCGATCAACCGGGTCCCTTTGCCTCCAGGCTGATGGATAATGGGTTTGTTTTCCTTCCTCACAGTTAACGTAGTGACCATCTACGTCCTGCTTTATAAAGATTGTGGATTGTCTCCATGTGTCCGACGTTACCTGGGAGCCATGGCAGCGGCGGATCTTCTGGTCATTATCCTCGACCTGATCCTGAGACACATTCCCATTGTTTATCAGGAACAGTTTTATTTCCTGAGGGACTCCGTCCCAGTGTGTAATATCCACGCCGTCCTGCTTTATACAGCCACTGACTGCTCTGTCTGGTTCACAGTCACTTTCACCTTTGATCGGTTTGTAGCCATTTGTTGCCAGAAGCTGAAAAGTAAATATTGCAGTGAGAAGACGGCGGCTGTGGTTCTGGGAGCAGTGACTGGGCTGAGCTGTTTAAAGAACATTTCCTGGTATTTTATGCTCACGGCTCAGTATCGGCTGGGGAACCTCCCCTGGTTTTGTGATGTAACGGACGCTGTTCTATTTTCCAGTGTCTGGGTCACAATCGAGTTCCTCCACCACATTCTAACCCCATGTGTCCCATTTCTCCTGATTCTGCTGCTCAATGTTCTCACCGTCAGACACATTTTAGTGACCAGCAGAGCCCGCAGGAGACTCCGCGCTCACACCAATGGCGACGCTCAGTCTGACACAGAAATGACAAACCGAAAAAAATCCATCAATTTACTGTTTGTGATCTCGGCCAATTTCATCCTGTTATGGTCAACGTTAATGCTGTATTCTATATGGACCCGGATGGATGATATTGGTTATCGGTCTGTGTATCTCCAAACCTTTGTGCGCGAATTAGGCTTCATGCTGCAGCTCCTCAGTTGCTGCACAAACACCGCGATATATGCCGTGACCCAGACTAAGTTCAGGCAGCAGCTGAAGAATGTGTTGAAATATCCCTTCACCCAAATCCATCCATCCATCAAATTCCCTCATTAATCAATCCATCCGGGATTTTCTCATTTCAGTTCAGTGTTTCAGCGATGGAGCATCCTGTCGCTATGGTAACAGACTGAGCGTAGCGCTGGTTTCTCCATCCTTATCACACAGGGGGTTACAGGGACACATTTTAATGTTTCTCACAGCTCCGGGGCCAGTGAGAAAAGGCACCATCCTACTGACTGTATCCATTACTTCCATTTGCAAACAATAAAAATGTTCATTCAAGCGTGCCGAGCAGCAGAGTGACCAATGTTGTTGTGTGTCTTTGTGTTGGAGAAGCTGAGCTGGAGAGAGACAGACTCAGCCCCAAGTCCTGGTAATCAGGGAAGGGGAGGGCATCGCGCCTTGAGCTGGGTTTAACTCCCTCTGTCCTTACTTTACCTTCTGGGTCTCTCACTCAAACTTGGCTCTCAGCGGAATTCGCCTTGCTCCCTTTGTCACTCACCCTCCCTATATGCCTCTCACTCTCACACTGCACTGCTATTTCTCTCTCTTTTTCCCATTTACACACTCAATTCCACTGTACTTGCCTTCCCCAATCTCATTCACTCTCTCTCCGTCTTGCGATCATAACCTCCCAATGGTAATGTCTTCCTCGAATCCTTCGGTGCTGGGGGAACAGAAGAGGGTTGTCGATCTTCTGGCCGATGTTAGGGAACAGAGATTGGGACGGCATATCAGGCCATTGCCAGGTCAACAGTATGGAGCTTGGGCAAAATGTCATTGCTCAGGGGCATAGAGGGTGTGAGAACATGAGCCGTTACTAGGGGGTAATAGGTGGAGTGGGACCGTAGGCTGTGGCTGAGACTGGTACAACAGGATATCACAAACAGAACACATTGTGTGGGACATACTGTCTGTTACTCAGGGAATAGAATGGGGATGGTGTTAAAGGCCATTTAGAGGGGATCAGCTGGGTCGGTGTTCACAGGCAGGAGCTCAGTTTAAGTTGTGTGAGGGGTGTGATGGTGGGAG
>NW_025204055.1:0-1389 GCF_004010195.1 Chiloscyllium plagiosum
GAATTATAACCCTATGTGCGACCAGTCTACAAGATAACTACTGGAGACAATTTCACTTGATTCACATCTGCTCATCGTTGTTGGTTTCAATCTCGGTTCTTGATACCAAGTGAAGAAGGACCACAAGAAATCCTTTGCGATTTTTGTTATCTATATTTTATTATAGGCCATAAATGCTTAATACATCATGATTATTACCTGTTGACATTTATTTCATGGATGAGAATTCTGGGAAGTCAGAATACAGACATATTCACATCCATTTACACTCACAGGCACTAACACAGTCTCGCTAACAAACAATCGTTCTCACACGCCCTGTCAGTTTCTCACATTTACTCTCAACCACTCCCCAACTCGCCCACACATTCTCACACACCCGAACTCACACAAACAACTAAAAACTCATGCTACCTCTAAGTTATCATTTGCATAGAAATCTTCACGCAGTTCGTCATGCATACACTCACACAATGTACGGACAAACTCACACATGCACAAAAAATATTCACACACAGTCTCTGACATATACACTTACTCACTAGCTCTTCGAGACATATACATGGTCATTCATCTATTGTTATTATTCAGCATTTATCATATATCACTAATTGCATAGAACATAGAAACTACGCAACAATCTTAGCTTTTGGGTCCTCGATGTTTTCCTGACCTCTCGTCATACTTCTAGATCAAACGAACATTTGACACCTTGCCTTTTACTATCATCTATGCGTCCATCCAAGAGTCGTCTAAATGTCTCTAGTGTATCAGATTCTACTACCACTGCTGGCACTGCATTCTCCTCTAACTCTTGCTCCAATCACCATATAAATTTGCACCCCAGTAATGGCCGTTTCCGACCTGGGGAAAAATGTTTTTAGCTATCCACTCTATCTATGACTCTCATTATCTTACATACCTCTATCCAGTCATTTCTCATCCTTTTTCGCTCAAGTAAGAAAAGTCCTAACGCCGTAAACCCTTCTTCATAAGACATACCCTCCAGTCCAAGCAGAATCCTAGTAATTCTACTCTGCACCCTCTCTAAAGTTTCCACATTCTTCCTTTCTTCATTCGGCGAGAACTGAACACAATATTCGAATGTAGTCAAACGAGGGCCTGATATATGTGCTGCATAACCACACGGCTCTTAAACTCAATCCTCCTTCTAATGAAATCCAACACACCACGCGCCTTCTTAACAACTCTGTCAAACTACTTGACAAATTTGAGGGATCTATGGACGTGGACGCCAAGCTCCCTATGTTTGTCCACACTGCCAAAAGTCCTACCTTTAATCCCTGTAATTTGCATTCAAACTCGATCTTCCAAAGTGAATCATTTCACACTTTCCAGATTGAACTCTGTCTGCCACTTATCAGCCTT
>NW_025204055.1:5082-9020 GCF_004010195.1 Chiloscyllium plagiosum
TGACTGTCTTTCTGTCTCCCTCACGCTGCCCTAATTTTCACATTGTCTGAGGCACCCTCTCCCCTTCCTCCCTTTGCCTCTGACTGAATTTCGCTCCCTCCCTCCCTAGCTATCTGACTCAACCTCTCCCGCTCGTCATTCCCTGTCTCTCTGTTGCAGAGTTGGGAGGTATGTGGAGAGTCTGGGGGAGTGGAGAGGACATGCAGATGTGGGACTTTCGAGGAGGGAGAAATGAGGGATAGATAGAAAGGCGAGACTGAGGCACCAGGAGAGTGAGAGAGAAGATGAGGGAGGGAGAGAAGGAAGGAGACGCCTGGAGCGACCTGTGTGTGTGTGTGTGTGTGAGTGTGAGAGAGAGAGAGAGAGAGAGACGGGGGAAGAGAAAGTGACCGGGAGAGGGGAGACAAAGTGAATGTCTGTGGAGAGATCGAGAGAGATAAAAATGATAAGGAAGCGAGGGGGGAGAAGAAGTTGGGAGAGAGTGCGAGAGAGAGGGGTGGGGTGGTAGGAGGGCGATCGAGCGATGGAGAGAGAGAGCGACAGAGAGATTGATATGGTTGACTGGTGATGGGTGGTGGGCAATGGGGTAGAGAGATGAATGCTGCCGAATACCAGGTCGGAGTAGGGGTCCCTGAGGAAAAAGCTAGGACAAAGTGACTTAAAACTATCTCTTGTGCACAGGCTCCGGTCACCTCCCGGGGACCAGGACTTGAAGCTGAGTCTCTCTCTGTCCAGATCAACCTCTTCAACACAAAGACAAACAACAACATCATTCACTCCGTGCTCGACAGTTTTCAAAGCATATCTTCATTGTTTACAAATTGAAGTTGTCGACACGTCAATCGGATGGTGCCTCTTCTCACTGGCCACTGAGTTGATAGTAACCTTGAAATGTGGCCCTGAAACCCCCTTATGGCATAAAGCTCGACAAACCAACGCTACCCTAATTCTCAGGTGGCTTCAGGTGGCTTCATTGCGAAGATGCTGAAATGAAATGAGAAAATCCAGGATGGATTGATTAATGAGTGAATTTGAATGATTGATGCATTTGGGCAAAGGCATATTTAAGCACATTCTTCAGCTGCTGCTTGAACTTGGACTGGGTCACGGCATAAATCGCAGTGTTTGTTCAGCAACTAGGGAGCTGCAGCATGATGCCCAAATTCTTCACAAAGGGATGGTGATAAAAAGAGATATCCACAACTAAAGACATCCGGTACTCTATTGAATTCCACCATTAACGTTGACCAGAACAGGATGAACTAGTGCGAGATCACTAACGGTAAAATGATACTTTTTTAAATTTCTCATTTATGTGTCCCATTAGTGTGAGCTCGGAGGAGACTCGGGCTCTAAAATGTGTCAAGAGAAATGGGAGAGTCGGGGTTACAAATTCGTGAAGGAATACGATTGTGACTCAGATAGGAAAGAATCAAGCATCTATTGTGATCTCACAGAACCAGGGGGTGTCCTCCAGCCGATAACACGTCATTTGCATAAAATGCGAGAAAATGTTCTTTGAACAGCTGAGCACAGTCACTGCTCCCGTAACCACAGCCGCCATTTTCTCACTGCAATATATTTTTCAGCTTCTTGCAACAAATCTCCACCAATCAATCAAAGGTGAGAGTGACAGTGAACGAGACAGTACAATCAGTGGTTACATAAAACAGGACGGTGCGGATAATACACAGCTAGAGCTCAGGAAATAAAACTGTTCCCAATAAGCAATGGAAACTTTTCTCTTTAAGTGCAGTGTGCCAATGCACAGTACATCATGTTGGTGATTACACATTGTCCTGGCAACAGCCATAGTCCTTTCATTCAGAAGCAGTCAACGATTCCCATTGTCTTCGGGTGTCCACGGAGAAAGGCCTCTTGGATAATGACAGTCCCCGATACATGACTCACAAGTCCCTCCACCTCACCTCTCCCTACAACCAACCACCCACATCAAAATAGTGCAAATACATAATATAGGACATCACAGCCCTGTACAGGCTCTTCAGCTCACGATGTAGCGTCAATCTGTGAACCCAATCTCTCGTCCCTCGAACCTACACAATTCCATTTTCATCCATTTGTCAATCCAGTGACATTGAAATGTCTTTCAAGTGAGCTAGTCGACTACTGTTGCTGGCAGGTTGTTCCACATCCCTACTACTCTCTGAGTGAACAAACTACACCTGTTACCTGTCCTATATCTATCACCATTCAATTTAAAGCTATATCCCCTCGTGCGATTCATCACCATTCTAGGAAACGTCTCTCACTGTTTACCATATGTAACACTCTGTTTATATTAAACCCCTCAATAAAGTCATCTCTCAACCTTAATTCAAACCAAAACAGTCTCATGACCCTTAGCCTTTTCTCATAATACCTGGCAACAACGGAGTAAATCTCCTCTAAACCCAAAGCTTCCACATCCTTCCTATAATGTCCTGACCATAACTGTATGCACCAGAATTTTGTACAGCTACTGCATGAAATCGGGGCTGGGAAACTCATTCCCTCTACTAATGAAAGCTAGCCCACCTTCTGTCTTCTAAACAGCCATATCAACCTGGATGGAAACTTATCGGGATCTGTGTACATGGATACCCTGGACCTCTCTGTTCATCTTCATTAGCATGAATTTTGCCATCATCCCAGCAATCCTGCATTCTTGTTACTCCTTCCACGGTGAATCACCTCACAAGTTCCACATTAAACTCCATTTGCCACATCTGAGGCCAGATCTGGAGTTTATCTATGCCTCTCTGTAACCTTCGGCAATAAACAACACTCCACCAAACTTAGTGTCATCCACAAATTTACTAACCCATCATTCAATGCATTCATCCAGCTTATTTATAAAGATGTCAAACAGCAATGACCCCAAAGCAGATTCTTGCTGTACACCACTCGTAACTGCACTCCTGGATGATCATGTCCAGTGAACCACCATCCTCTGTCTTCTATCATCTCGACAATGTCTGATCCAAAACATTACATCATGCACAATCCCATGCCTTCCTGTTTTGTGCAATGGCCTATCGTGGGGAAACTATTCAAACGCCTTACTGAAATATCTATACACCACATCAACCGCTTTACCCTCATCCACTTGTTTGTTCACCTTCTCAAATAAGTCAACAATGTTTGTGAGGCAAGACCGACCCTGCTTAAAACTGGGTTGACTAACCTCATCAATTTATTCCTTTCCATATGATTACACATCATCCCTCCGTACAGGTTTGTGTCTACATCCATCTTGAACGAGGATAACCATTCGCTATCCTCCAACCTTCTGGCATGGTGCCTGCAGGAAATGACGACATAAAGATCAAAGACAAAGTGTCTGCAATCTCCTCCCTGGCTTCGATGAGAATCATTGGAAAAATGCCATCTGACCTCGGGGATTTACCTATTTCTAAACTTTCCAGAATTCCAAACACCTGCTCGTTGTGAACCTCAACCCATCTAGTCTACTCGTCTATACCTCTCGGCAACATTGACGTTTTTCTGTGTGAATATTAACAGGAAAACATTCATTTCGCGCTTCCCCAACTCCTCTGGCTCCATGCACAACTTCTCACGACTATAATTGATTGGCGTTAATCTCAAACCAGTCGTGCTACTATTCCTGAAATAACTATAGAAAGCCTTTAACACTTCGTTGATCGTTTCGACCAACAACATCTCTTCTCCCCACCTCATGGTTATTCTTAGCTCTCTTTTTAGCCTTTCCCTGTTGAACTTGAATCTCGGAAGAGCCCTAACGGAGCCATGGTGTCTCATCCTCACATAAACCTTCTTCTTCCTCTTGACAAAAGCTTCAACTTCCTTATTAAATAACTGCTCCCTTGCTTGACAACTTGCTATCTACCTTACAGGTAAATACTTATCTAGGAGACTCAGTGGCTGTTCATTGAATAAGCGCCAAATTTCAATCG
>NW_025204056.1:0-5058 GCF_004010195.1 Chiloscyllium plagiosum
AATGAAGCCAAATCTTCAAGGTGTCTTCCATCTCTAAGAAGAAAGACCCATCGTCTCTATGGAAGTCAGAAGCCAATGGGAATACCTAACTGTTTCAGAATTAAGGTATTGTGGTTGCTGACAGGATTGTGTACCACGCAACATTCAATACAGGGTCAGACAGAAACTGCACATTAAAGTGTTCCGAGTTCATTCAGAACCCTGACCTATATGTCACACGACATGGGGCTCTGCAGAGGCACCTAAATTATCGGGAAGCAAGCATTCTACAGAAAGTATGGAATTTTCACCCTATTCAGCTGTTTGGGACATAATGAGTGTCCAGCGTTAACCAACTTATTAATCTCTCACAGTACAACAGATAAAATGCATCGCTTCTTCAGTCTCTCCGAAAGGGGCCATCATGCCAGAGTTTAGTCTGTCGAAAATCTTTTGCACTGTCTCAGTGACGAGGAGATCATTATTTATAAATCAGACCTAGTCGGTACACAATATTGCAGATACTTCCTCACAAAACACTATTACTAAGAAAGACATTCTTATTCTGGTAGCCCAATCATTTTGCATGAAGAACCACACATCATTTAATGCCTGACCAGTCAGAATTCTCTTAATGATTTATAATCTAGAACATCCATGGTCCTTTTCAGCAACAGAACTTCTCATGCTCTCAGTATTTAATAAATATAAATGTGAATGATTGTTGTTCACATCTGAATAATTTTTATACCTTGCAAACAGCTTTTGTCCATACATTGGTCCTTCTGATCCCAACAAGCTTTCAGTTCAGAGAAAAATAACACTATTTGCTTCATTCTCCCCATTATCGAATTTTTAATCCATTTGGAATATTCCGCCCCTACCTAGCCATGGACACTAACATTCTCTACTCACCGAAATTCAACCATGTCAAACTTTTTTTCTGAAAATGCAAACACTCCACTCTCACTGTTTCTCTGTTGGCAATGTCACAACGGATATTAGCCACAAACTTCAGCGGGTTTATCAAAGACCATTTCCCTTTCCTGAATCCAGGCCGACAGGACCAAACCATATCATTACTTCAATAGGTGTGTAGTTGTCACATTCATACAAAAGTTCATTTTTTTCCTTAAAACTGTCATCAAGCTATCTACTATTTTGTCCTGTTTTCCCTCTCCGTCCTGTTTTCAATATTTGCGTTCACTCTAGCTGCTTTCAAACCTGAAAGATCCTTTCCAGAATCTAACCAATTTTAAAGAATAATCAGTAATCCTTTCACTCGCTCTTTTCCCACCTCCTCAATACTTTGGGATATAGCGTATCAGATGCAGCAACTTACCAATCTTCAAATCAATTAGTATTTCAAAATCATACTCTTCATACGCTGATTCCTAGTTTGTTTCTGCATTTACATCTGTGTATATAGACATAATATATTCCTCTCAGCCGGCAGACGTCTTCTGTCAGCCAGTGAACACATTGGACGACTGCACTCCAGAGATGATGGATATGTCAAATACTCCTCTGTTGGCAATGTCACAACGGATATTAGCCACAAACTTCAGCGGGTTTATCAAAGACCATTTCCCTTTCCTGAATCCAGGCCGACAGGACCAAACCATATCATTACTTCAATAGGTGTGTAGTTGTCACATTCTTACAAAAGTTCTTTTTTTTTTCCTAAAACTGTCATCAAGCTATCTACTATTTTGTCCTGTTTTTCCTCTCCATCCTGTTTTCAATATTTGCGTTCACTCTAGCTGCTTTCAAACCTGAAAGATCCTTTCCAGAATCTAACCAATTTTAAAGAATAATCAGTAATCCTTTCACTCGCTCTTTTGCCATCCCCTCAATACTCTGGGATATAGCGTATCAGATGCAGCAACTTACCAATCTTCAAATCAATTAGTATTTCAAAATCATACTCTTCATACGCTGATTCCTAGTTTGTTTCTGCATTTACATCTGTGTATATAGACATAATATATTCCTCTCAGCCGGCAGACATCTTCTGTCAGCCAGTGAACACATTGGACGACTGCACTCCAGAGATGATGGATATGTCAAATACTCCTGCACAAAAAATTTCAGAATCAATCAGTTCACTTCATGGTGAGTGTCAGCACAATCCCGTCTCTGGCGTGAGGCTACAGGTTATACTAAAGGAGGGGACACAGCTCAATGACCACAAGTTTGAAACACACTGGTTTCATACTTTACACCTGAACGTGTCCAACTTCCTGGAAATCCCAGATAGAATAGTGCAGTGCCTTGCACCTCACTGTTTGCAGAGCTTCACTTCTGTGTATTCGCAGCTCCATTTGTTTATCATGGACCCAGACACTTTAGAGATGCAGTTCCCAGAGTGGGATCACCAGACCCTCGAGTCTCCTTGTTATAACACGAGGGAAACCCCTCTGTTCATTTAAACCAATCACACAGATCGAGAGGCAGAGAACTATTTCAAAGGTCATGAATTAAAGTATAAATTAATGACTTTATTCTTTCAGTTTAAAATAGAATATTAACTGACAACAATATACAACTGCTTTCTCATAAACTTATCTTTTACCTAACTCTACACAGTACTCGTCTGACAAATTCCCCATTACGAACTTCAAAATAAATCACGTTTTGAAATAATCAAATATGCCAAGATTCCTCTGTAAATCTTTCTCTGTTCTTTTCTGCGTCACAGATCTTTAATTAACAAAGTTGCTTCTTGTCACATAAGAAGTAGTCACATATTCTTGTCTTTAAAGCGTTCCATGAATAAAAGAGGATAGCGATCCGTATAAACAACCGAATCTGACACATTGTTTATAACATATACATTAGGTGCACCAAACTAAATAGTGCGTTTTCAATCGTGGAGCATTTCCTCTGGTGGATGCTGCGATTGTTGGCAAAGTAACCAACTGGCAGGTCAATCCCGTCCTCGTCTTCCTGTAACAGTACAGATCCAACTCCTCTGTCGCCAGCATCTATGACAACTTTGAAATGTTTTGGAAACTTTGGTGTAGGCAAAACTGGTGCAGTGTTTAATATTCCTTTCAAATTGTAAATGCCTCCTGGCATCGTACTGTCCACTGAACCTGTTTCTTCTTCAGCGAATCCATTAACGGTTCCACTATACTGCTGAAGTTTGGAACAATCTTGCGATAGAATTTGCTGAGTCCAAAGAACCAATCGAAGTTCGTCATGGAAATTCCTCGATGGCCTTCGCCTTTGCGTTCCAATAAAAGTCCCAGGAGCGTCGCCTCTGATTTTGCGAATTCAGTTTTGTTTAGGTTTACTTATATGTTTGCTTCTCGTAGTCGTTCAAAGCGCTCTGCCACATGTACAATGTGATCTTTCTCAGAGTTACAAAAAGTCACAACATCGTTCAAATAATCTGCACAGTTTGTTCATGAGTCTTTGGAATGTTGCTGGTGATTTTCTTCAATCCAAAGGGCATCACTTTGAATTGATATAGCCCATTCGTGGTGACAAATGCACATATGTATTTTGCAGTTCCTGTTAACGGTACCTGCCAGTAACCAGGCAGGAAGTCCAACTGGGTGATATGGCTGGCTTGGCCGACTTTCTCGATACAGTCCTCCAATCAAGGAATCGTTTATGAGTCCGATTTTGAAATGCCATTTACGTTCCCATAATCCATGCAGAATCGTTTTGTCCTGTCCAGTTTGGGTACAAAGACGATCGGCGAACTTCACTCCTTCTGGCTTGGTTCGATGCTATTCCCATTGAACATGGCCACCACCTCCATCTGGACCTGTCTGGCTTTGAGACATTAAGCCGATCGGGGTGTCATTTTATCGGAGCAGTATCCTTACGTCTACTTCACGTACATTAGCATTAGTCCTCCTCATCTGATTCGTACGTATGTCCTTGTACTGTAGTAACAAATCTTTCAACTGCGTTCTGTCCTGAGACCAATAGTTTACTAACCTATACCCCTCCTCAAGGATTTCTAATTTTTAAATTTATTCTGAGGCACATCAAAACCAACACCATCTGAATTTGATTCCTCACTCTGCGGGGCAGTAACTCAGACCTGTTTCTCCAGTTCTTTCTCTCTCGTGCAATACGGCTTTGACATGTTCACATGATATACTTGATACCACTTTTTTTCCTATTTGGCATCATTAGTAGATACTTCACCTGACTCATGTTTTTCTCAATTCGATAGGTTTTGAGAAAACCTGGTTTTGAAAGGATCTCCTATAACTGGAAGCAGTACTAATGCATCGTCCCCTGGGGAAAACGTCAGAGGTTTTAACTGACACCTGCTTCATTCTATGCTGTGCCCTCTGTAGATGCTGTTTTGCTAATAGACCTATGCGATTTAATCTCTCCTCACCTTCGATACATAATCAAAGTATGAGATCTCTGACTTCAGTCCTGTCTGTTTTCCAATTATTCATTTCAAAAGGCCTCTAACTTCCTGCCCAAATATTAACTCGAAGGGAGTGAACTGAGTAGATTCGTTTGGGTCCTCTCTAATGGCAAACAATACGAAAGGAATCCCTTTATCCCAAACAATACGAGTGGAAACTCTTTATCCCAATCATTCGGGTAATCCTGCTAGTATGTTATCAGCATGGTGTTCAAGGTCTCATCCCATCTTTCTAAAGCGACCAGGGATTGAGGATGATATGTTCTGGATTTAAAGTGTGTATACCTCAGCTATCCACAACCTCCTTCAACGGTCGAGCAGTAAAATTTGACTCTTGGTCCAACTGAATCTCTCTGGGTAGCCCATACTGTGTGAAGAAAGCTACTACCTCCTCTACCACCCGTTTTGCCTTGATACTCCCTCATGGTGTTGCCTCTGCAAATCTGGTAGACAGCCCCATTATGGTTAACAAGTTCAATGTTTGTGACATTTGTAGCTCGGGTGCTCGTTGCTGTGGTTCTGTTCGCCGAGCTGGAAGATTTTGATGCAAACGTTTCGTCCCCTGTCTAGGTGACATCCTCAGTGCTTGGGAGCCTCCTGTGAAGCGCTTCTGTGGTGTTTCCTCCGGCATTTATAGTGGCCTGTCCCTGCCGCTTCCGGTTGTCAGTTTCAGCTAT
>NW_025204056.1:5094-9021 GCF_004010195.1 Chiloscyllium plagiosum
GAACAGAACCACAGCAATGGTTAACAAGTATTGGCTCCCCTTTTTATTTCTCGGGAGGGGAACTTCACAATAAATTATAACTAGTGTGAAAGGCTATTTAAATGCAAGAATTGGCAACAACGGTGCTGTTTTTATTATTGCCTGTGGCTTACCTACTATTTGGCATGTGTGACACATATGGCAAAAGTTAACCCATCCTTGTGCATTCCAGGTCAAAAAAAGTTTTTGTTCCTTCGCCTGAGTCTTTCGTACGCTTGGTGACCTATTTCAAGTAGTTCAAGTACTACACGTAACACTTCCTGACTGTATGCTACTGGCAACACAATCTGGTGCATTTTGGCCCATTTCTCCTCTGCACTAACCTGCCGTGGTCTCCTATTCCATCTTAGGATTCTCTCTTGCAGATAATAACCCTTCGAAATATTCTCTGCTTCCTTTTCAAAGTACGGATCCACATATAAACCCTGTATCGTCTTGTCTGACTGTTGCAAGTCCCTTAGCCTTTCAAGACTAAACACCGTTATCTGAACCTCTGCCTTTCAGGTTTTTCCAGCAACATTACATCATACAAAGTGTCTGCTAACTTAACCTCAAGTCCTTCATGTCTGTCTTCAGTTATTGCTTCGTGCTGCGACTTGTAATAGTGGAACGGATTCCTGAACATTCTGGAAAATACCAGCTATTTATCTTTAAACTGCTGGGTTTCTTGGTCTTCCTTGTGCTTACCCACAACAAGGATTATCACTCCCACCTTGGATCCTGCTAAACCATTCCGAAGAACAAACTGAATTCCTGGAACCGTGCACTCTGTCACAATCCACAGTCTGTTATCCTCTGTTACATCCACAGTCTTGAGTTGGCACTCCTACTTGCTCTTACAAAGTGGAACACTAGGTTTCTGTCCATCTATCCAACAAATTACCACACTCTCAGTTAACAGGTCAGAAAGAGTGAAAATTGGCTCATCTCTTACTATCGGCAACTGGTTATTTCCTATATCTCTCAACATTATAACTTCTTGTACTTCTTTCCTGTCCCTCAGAGATAGAAAGCAAGGCTGGAGATATTACAGAGACGAGAAAGCAAAGCTGGAGATGTTACAGTGAAAGTGCGGCCCATACATGCTCGAACAGGCTACTGAGAGTTTTTTAAAAATATTCATTCACAAGATATGGGGAGAGGTGTAGTACCTAGATGTTAGAGAGATAGGGAGGGATGTTGGGGTTGAGGAACTAACAGTGACAGATGGGGCTGTAGTATGAGATGAAAATTGTGGAGATGTGGAGGGTTACTGAGATAAACACGGATGTAGCGGCAGGAGGAGATGACAGGGAAAGATTCAGAAATCCATGCGGACATTTTCAAGACTGAATTGTGCTCCCTCAGCCGCACTGGGTCAGATCATACATTGACATGGAAACCTCCTGCTGACTCCCCTCCCTCAGCCTCACGGTGTCAGATCAAACACTGACATGGAAACTTCCTGCTGACTCCCCTCCCTCAGCCTCATGGTGTCAGATCAAACACTGACACGGACAACTACTGCTGACTCCCCCCTCCCCCCCCCCCTCAGCTGATAGATCAGTGTCTTTCCACATTGAGCAACACTTGGTGGAAACACTGAGGGAGTGACAGAGTGGGAGAATATATACTGGGTGGGCCATTTCAAAACCACCAGCAAGAACGGTTCAGGATCAGAATTGCTGAACCAAAAGGACATAGCTGCAAGACTGGGTCTGCACCAGATGGGGAGGGAACGACTAAGAGGGAGAATATTACTTGACCACATCCTCACCAATCTACAGGCTGCAGACACATTGATCAATAACCATATTGGGAACAGTGATTACTGCATACGGTATATTACATTGCGAATACCCTCTGTGTGAGAGTGAGAGAGAGACACTATCACCGTGCTGTACGGGATAGATTTCGAATACATCTCGTAGCTCAGCACTGGACTATGTGAGGTGATTCGGATAATTACCAACAGCAACAGAATTGTTCTCCAGCACAATTTTCACTATCACTATCTGGGATATGCTCCACTTTACCCTCACCATCAAGCCAGGGGATAAACCCATGTTCAATACATAACACAGGAATGCCTGCCAAGAGTAGCACCAGTTACACCTCAAAATGAGGTGAAGTTACCAATCACCTCATTTAGTTTAAGCTACAAGTGACGGACAGATCTAAGTGAAAACATAACCAATGACCAGACGTAATCTCTGCAATCCGGTCAAGTGCAATCAGAGTGAATAGTGGTGGACAGACATACAACTCACTGGAGGAGGAGGATCCACAAATATCAACTCCCTCAACGATGGAAGAGCCCAGCACAACAGCAAAATAGAGAAAGCTGGAACATTCATAACAATGTTGAGACAGAAGTGTCGATCCGATGGCCAATTTTAGTGTCCTCCAGATGGCAGGTGTCAGCCATTTAGATTCATTTTGTGGTATCTCTAACAGGCTGGAAAGTTTGGAGAATTCAAAGGCTGTGGGCCCTGATAACATTCCATTCAAGATGTTTCTGCTGGGCTACAGCACTGGCATCTACCTGATAATGTTGGAAACTATCCGGGTATGTCCGGTTCACACACAGACAAAACATCAGATAATCGATGACTGCACCATTGCTTTCATCCTTATCATTAAAAAAGTGATAGAAAATGTCATCGACAATGCGATCAAGCAGCACTTCCTCAGAACCCAACTACTCACTGAATCTCAGTTTGGGCTCTACGAGGGCCATTCAAACCCCCTGACCTTTGTTTAAAGACGGACAACAAGAAAACACGGTGGCTATCATTATGTCCCATCCCTACATACATCAGTTTCTCTGAAAAGTGCACCTTATTCTTAAAACCCTGCCAATCTATGTTAGCTGATCCAGCCTCGACAACTGCCCTTATATCTGCAGAAACTCCACAGTGAAAGCTGCTCCACTAATCTCCAACTCTGCTGATTTTTCAACTGCCTTCAGTTGTGAAACTCTCCCCATCTCGGTCATCTTTCTCCACTTCGAAAGCCTATCTTTGTATGCTCATCCAATCCATCCAACTGTCCCTGTCTTTATAACATTTTCCTGCATCTTGAAACCTCCTGATTGCTGAACCCTCTTCAGACACTGCATTTTCCTTATTTTTCTTACTTTTCCCTGTTCTTAGTACCCTCCCTGTCTGTATGAAACCCTGCATTGTCCGCAACGCTCGGTAGTTCTAACCGCTAACTGCCTCAGAACCCTCCCTACATCTTTTACTACTTCTAATCTCTTCAGCATCTTTTTTAACTGCAAACTGCCCATTTGCCAAGCTACTCCACTACCTGCAATTTCTATCAGAAACTGAAGCTCACACTCCCTCCAATCTGCAAATCTCTCTATAATCCGTTCAGATCTACAGCCACCACTACGGTCCGTGCATTTCTTCGGTCCTCCAGTACCATTAAGCTTTCCATTGTTGCATTAACTAAAGCCTGTCTATCTTAGCACTGTTCTAAAACTTTCATGTCTTTGTAAACTGCTCCAAACCCTCCACGATCTCCATAAACATCTACAGCACCTAAAACCCTCCATTTCTGTGTTAACTCTGCCAGTCGTGACAACACCCCCAGTCGATGGAGCCCCTTTTATCTTCCTTTGTTGGGTAATACAATGAAATACCTGTCGATTTCCCTATCTGTAAACGTTTTCAGTCATTAGAATGTTCCAGATCTCTCTTAGTATATACAATAAACATCTCCCTGAAATACTCCCTTCTGTGCCTGTCACTCTGCCTGCCTCTCCCGACATCCATCCATGTCCCTATCTCCAGAATCAAATCAAGCTCCCTCTATCTCTGTAAATTCCTCCAACCCCCAAACCGCTTTTTCGCACTGACATTCTTGACCAGATGTAACTCTGTTTAACTCTATCATCCTCGA
>NW_025204057.1:0-2523 GCF_004010195.1 Chiloscyllium plagiosum
CAGGAGTGGGTCATTAGATACTTTGAGCCATCTACACCAGGCAGTAAGATTGTGGCTGATCAGGTTGTGGTCTCAGCTCCACTTTCCTGGCTGTATCCCATTATCCGTGACTCACTTCCCTGTCAAATATTTAACTAACGCAGTTTTCAGTCCATTTGAACATCGAGGCACAATAAAAACTTCCAGTGAAGAGATTTCCCACTTGAAAGGTCCTTTAAGAATTTTTCGTCATTCTTCTTATAGAATCAGAGAGTCCTGCAGAACAGAAACAGACCCGTTAGTCCAATCTGTTCACTCCGATCAGATATCAAATCTGATCCAGTCCCATTTGCCAACATTTGGCCAATATTCCTCCTGTGGTTGTACCCAACTTGACCACTTCCTCTGACAGCAATTTCTGTACACACAACACTCTCTGTGTGAAACATTTATCTTCAGGTCCTTTCTAAATCATTCGCCCTCTCGCCTTCAACCTATGCTCTCTTGTTCTAGACTCCCCTATACTGGGATCAGAACGTGGCTATTCAGAATATCCATGCCCCTGATGATTTTATACACCTCTATAATGTCACCCCTCAGCCTCTTACACTCCAGGGGGAAACACCTCAACCTAATCAACCTCTCCCTGAAGTTCAAACCTCCAGTCCTGGGTCATCTGTGTAAATCTTTTCTGCAGACAACCAGTTGCACGCAGTATTCTTAAAGTGGCCTCACCAACATCCTGGGAGAGTTGGATTTGGCTGAATTCCCTTTGCTTTAGGCAGTGAGGAGATTCCAATGAATTCTGGTCAGGGATCACCCAAAGGGTAGCACGGTGGTTAGCACTGCTGCCTCACAGCACCAGGGAATTGGGTTTGATTCCAGCCTGGGTTGACTGTCTATGTGGAGTTTGCACATTCACCCCTTGTCTGTGTGAACTTCTAATGGGTGATCCAGTTTCCTACCACAAACTGTGTAGGTTCGGTAGATTGGTCATGCTAAATTATCTGTCGTGTTCAGGGATATCTAGGTTACATACATTCGTCAGAGGTAAATATAGGGAAATGGATTGGGAAGGTGGAAATGGACTTGTTGGCCCGAAAGGCCTGTTTCCACACTGCAGGGATTCCATTAAAATAAGAATGGTAACGATGACTTTAGAGGGTTTTTTTTTTTAGCTCGCACACATTGCTGTGATGAGGAACAATGAAGGAGTGAGAGTGCAAGAGGTCGTTCCTTCTCAGGCAGATTACATTTTCTCCCTCTCTGAGCTGAATCACACAGAATGTCATTCTCTCCCAAACTGTACCATGTGAGGTCTCCTTTTACATTGTCCAAAATATGTCTCCATCACATTCCCTGTTCCATGTAGGTGCATCATTGCTGCTGTCAGACATACACAGAGCCATACCCTTAGCAGAAAATGGTCTCGGTCAATTTGAAATATGTTTACATGTCCCTGCGTCATTAAAAAAATAAAATGTTTAATTTATTCAGAATACCTGTGTTAAAATGATTGCATTTTTTAAACAAATACAGAAATTGCTGGAAAAGGTCCTTTTACATGCTATATTTGTACCAGCCTCCACCATTTCCTCTGGCAGCTCATTCCATACACACACCACCCTCTGCGTGAAAAGGTGCCCTTTAGGCCTCATCAAAACCTTTCCCCTCTCACTTTCAAACAATGCCTTCTCGTATTGGACGCCCCTAACCTGGGGAAAAACTCCTGACTACTCACTCTATTCAGGACCGTTCTGATTTTATAAACCTTTACTGCTGCGAAATGTGACTCCAATCAACACGAATAGCTGTACTTTCAGTCATCCTGAGCCGAAATCCTGAAATGCAATACTGACACCTCTTCCTTCTCCATCAAGTCATAATTCTAAATCAATTTCAATCAGTTTGTTCAGATGTATCCTGAGACACTTCTGTGGGATTTGCACCTGGACCTTTGTGCCCGGAGGTAGGAACACTAGCAACACTGGGCAATACCCATAAAGCTGTAACATTATTCTCCTGCGTGTTTGTTCATCAGCCCGTTCTGACATGATGTGACATACCTTTGCAACAGGCAGGACTTGAATCCAGTCCTTCTAGTCCAGAGCTTGGAGCACTACCACACAAGTTCAGGAATTGGAATCAAATCCAGAGATCTGGCTCAGAGGCAGGGACACTACCCAGCACACTACCATACCCAGATGTTGAGTCATATTTTAGTGCCCACTTTCAGCTTGGTGTGAATTTATTACAATCAGGTTACCATTACTGAATTACAAAAAAACAATTTGTATTATTAATCAAATGCAAGATATTTGTCTCAACTGTCGGATATTGAGTGCATGTGCTGTGCCATCGAAATTAACTATGACCATCTTTAATCGCTATTATCTGTAGTCTGCAATATTAGGGAAAGAAATACTGCAGACAGACTCTGCCCAATGAAGGGTCTCAAATAGATATTTATTACTGAACACCAGAGACGAAGGAAGAGCTTAATTTCTGGTCCCAAAACACCGATCACTCTTAACCAACTCTAAC
>NW_025204057.1:2840-9023 GCF_004010195.1 Chiloscyllium plagiosum
TTCCATAGGCACACCACCCTCTGGGTGAAAAAGCTGCACCTTAGGTCACTTTTAAATGTTTCCCCTCTCACCTTAAGCCTATGTCCTCTAGTTTTGGACTCCCTGTTCCCTTAGAAAATACCTTGACTATTCACTTTGATATTACTGATGTTGATATTATTAAGCTGGAGAGGGTTCAGAAGAGATTAACCTGGATGTTGCTGGGAAAAGAGGGAGTGAGCTATAAGGAGAGGCTGGATAGGCTGGGACTGTTTTCACTAAAGAATATGAGATTAAGCAGTAACTTTACAAAGATTTATAAAATAATGAGGGGTACAGAGAAGCTGAAGGGCTGATGTCTTTTCTCTAGAGTTGAGGATTCAAAACTGAGGGATTTTTAAGGTGCGAGGAAAAAAGATTTACGAAAGTCATGAGAGGTAATTATGTTAGACAGAGTCTGTCTTGTGTGTGGAATGAACTTCCAGAGGAGGTGGTGAAAGCAAGGACAGTTACAACGTTTACACGACATTTCGATCAGTCCATGGATAAGACATCAGTTTGGATGGTACTGTGAGCAGCTGCCCTCTCCCTCCCCATCTCTGAATGAATCCCTGTTGGTTTTCACCCTCTGCTAATGCCTGTGCAGTGGCGTGGGGAGGCCAGCAGAGGGTGGCATTGCATCACTTTAAGCACCCCAGAGACTGCCAGACATGCCCCACACAGAAACACATAGATACACACACACGGGGATAGTGAGGACACGGCGTGAAGCTCATCTGGTAACTTAAATAAAACATAAAGTAATGCTCAATTCGCCTCGTAAACTGTTAAAATATGAGGGACAGAGAAAACCCAAATTCCACTATTTAAATAAAAACATCAATTTAATTTTTTTCACTCTGAAAGTGAACATTTTACATCAACTATTCACAACTCTGGGACCCTCTTTCTCTTAACTGCTTATTACCCGACTCCAGCTCTATAGCAATATATTGTTTCCAGGTCTGCCATCCTGTCATATCACAGGAGCTTGTAAGCTCTCAGTTCAGAACAGCCTTCACCCTCTCTTAAAGGTACAGTACACGCTTTCAACTTCATCACATTATACCATGATGAATATAGATAAATGGGACCTATCCGGATTTCTCTTGCTCTGTGGTTTGTCAATATTTCATCTGCTCTGTCACGTATATGTCAGGATTTTTGTTGCTCATTGACAGCATGTCGACTCTGTCCATGGGAATATAGCAGTATTTCACATGCTCACACTCGTGTGTGTGGGGCAGGATTTCAGTTGTTTCATGGGGACTGTGATGCTATGACAATCTCAATGTTTGTAGATGGCACCGAACCTGGAAGAACTCTGAAGTCTATGGAGGAGAGTGTGGAACTCTAACAGGACAGTGACACGTTGGTGTAGCGTTCATGTGTAAGGCAGATGGGGATCAGTGCAGAGCAGTGTGAGGTGATGCACTTCGGCAGGAACGACAATGAACGGCAGTTTAAAGCAGGCTGTGCCATTACAAAGGGGCTGCAGGAGCAGAGAGCGCTGGGTGCATATGAGCACAGATTGTTGAAGATATCAGGACATTTGGGGAGAGTAGTTACTATCACAGATTAGTTTCAGTATCTGAGCTGTTTACAGGGGGAGGTGTAAAAGGGAGTCTCCGTGCTCCCTTCCTGGGAGGTAGTGGTGACGATGTGTTGTGAGCCCACCCTCCTGCCCACCGAGAACTTGGGGATTCCATTTGTACCAGCTCGACACAAAAGGGAGATGGCATCAGGGCCACGGCTTCTAAGTTGTGTCGGGGGGAAACGGAGCAGCCAGTGGATTTAAAGTGAGAATTGCCCTTCACTAAACATTGCTCCTTACTCGGTCGGTGGGACGTGGATGTTTCAGAATCTCCACACGAGGCGTCCCGATCCTCTCCGGCTCGTACCAGGGTCCTCCCCACATGGCAGGGGGAGGGGGGGAGGGAAAGGATATGGGCACTCCACCACCCGGATAGGCCCTTCCTGTCCTATTCCAGGCTGTTTCTCCTGGAATGGGAGAAAGGGAGGGAGAGACGGAGGGTGGGAGTGGGTGGCCCTGCTGTTAGTGTTAGTGTAGGTGGGGACGGGGTCATGGTGAGGTGTCCGGAGGGAGTCAGTCCACAGTGTTGTATCTATGCAGTGTTATTAATGTGGGGGTTGGGGGCAAAGTGGAGGGAGGGAGAGAGAGAGAGAGCGAGAGAGAGAGAGAGAGAGAGAGAAGGTGCTGCATGCGGCAGTGAGAGTGGTGGACCATGAGCCTTGTTTGGGGGCCGTTGCCGTAACAGATATACAGTGAATGTGAGAGAGCAGAGAGAACACAATGAGCCTTATCCTGACAATGGGGAAGGTTATTGATACTTTTCCTGTATTGCTGGACATTTCTTCATACTGCAGATACTGCACTGAGCTGGGTTGTGAGCTCAGACCATGCTCGGTGGTTCTGGTGGTGTGGCTCACTCTGGAAAGAGAATGGTCCCCCTCTGTACTAGCCCATCCACCAGGACCTCCGTGCCCCTGTCGACAAACCGTGGTGTAATTACCCCTTATCTGCCAGGCTCGGGGTAAACTGTGCAGGGCAGCTCCTAACAGAGAAAGCTCAACCATGTGCTCAGTGGCCTTTTAAAGATGGCGCCAGTGTCATGGATCATGGAATATCCAGGGACACCCGGGCGATGGTGAGTACCTCCAGCCATATTGGGTGGGAGAATCGGGCTGGTATTGAATGAGAGGGACACCATGGGGTGGGGTTTGGTAGTTAATGAGGTGAGTTCGATAAGATAGCACCAGGAAACTAGCTCGGCCTCGTGTAGATGATCCCTCTGTCACAGTCAATGGAACTGGCACTGAGACAAATTATTGTTAAATTTGGCTCAATGAGTCAAAGAATCTGCTGACCCGACACCCAGATACAAAGCTGCAGAACAAATACTCATCCAAAACTCTGCATCATCTGAACTCCCACCAATATCATGTTCACCTACCATTCCTGGAAGCACTTACGTTACAGGATGCTGTTAAAATGTTTTCATTTCTGCATTCTGAAACCTGGGAACACATCCTTCCATAACACTGTCTCTCAGTCTCCCCCTTGCTGTCTATTTCCCTTACCCCTCCCATTTGTTATTGTTTAAACTGATTCCCCCTCCATCTCTGTGGCAGTGATGTTCACACTCACAGCAACCCCTTGTCAGGACACAATGGAGAGTTGGAGCTGGAAATGGATGTGAGCTGCACATCCTGTCACTTCCAGCATGGGCTGCAAGTTTCCCCACACTGGGCAGGGATCTAACACCGTGTTACAGATCAATGCACTTGGGTGGGGAACACAGTTCTACACGCTGGGAGGGTAACTGCTCCTGGTTTACAGATCAATGCACTGGGGTGGTGTACACTGCCCTACATGTTGGGAGGGTAACTGCTCCTGGTTTACAGATTAATTCACGGGTGACGTGTTCACAGTCCTACATGCTGGGAGGGTAACTGCTCCTGGTTTACAGATTAATTCACGGGTGACCACTGCACAGGTCGCTGTGCTGGTCAGACTATCTGGTTGAGGTTTATAGATAATGCCCTTTTGTGGTCCGCACAGCTCCCCGTGCTGGACAGATATCGAATTCGGGTTTATAGATCAATGCACTGCTGTGGTCTGCACTTGTCCCGGTGTTGGGCAGACATCTCGTCCGGTTTTATAGATCAATGCACTGCTGTGGTCTGCACTTCTCACCACGCTGGACAGATATGTTGTCTGGGTTTATCGATCAATGCCCTCATCTGATCTGTGCAGTGCTCCACTCTGGACAGATTGCTGGATTGTATTGACCAGTGCATTGGATGAATCTGGACAGATTGCTGGACTGTACTGAGCAGGACACTGGGCTGATCTGCACAGTGTTCCACGGTGAAAAGATATCTCCCTCTGGGTTGATTGTATCTGGGCTGGTTCTGGGAGGTGGATTGAGAATGTGGTATATCTAACCATTTCAGCTGATCTGGCAGTGACTGGACCCTCCGTCTCTCACCCCATTAATTTACAGTGTGTCCAGGCACAGTACATCATGTTAGTGGGGTGGGTAGGGGGGAAAGGTGATGGACATGTCAAGGGGTTCCCAGGAACGTTCTGTCCCTGACATTCTGTAACTGCCAGTTTTGTCAGTAATTCCGACCTTCCCATTTGTTATTCCAGCTCCAATTATTTTAATAAATCCCTGAATACAGGGACACATTTGAAAATCTCACTGGGTCCCCGATCAAACGGGTCCCTTTGCCTCCAGGCTGATGGATAATGGGTTTGTTTTCCTTCCTCACAGTTAACGTAGTGACCATCTACGTCCTGCTTTATAAAGATTGTGGATTGTCTCCATGTGTCAGACGTTACCTGGGGGCCATGGCAGCGGCGGATCTCCTGGTCATTATCCTCGACCTGATCCTGAGACACATTCCCATTGTTTATTGGGAACAGTTTTATTTCCTGGTGTTCTCCGTCCCCGTGTGTAATATTCACGCCGTCCTGCTTTATGCAGTCAGTGACTGCTCTGTCTGGTTCACCGTCACTTTCACCTTTGATCGGTTTCTGGCCATTTGTTGCCAGAAGCTGAAAAGTAAATATTGCAGTGAGAAAACGGCGGCTGTGGTTCTGGGAGCAGTGACTGTACTGAGCTGTTTAAAGAACATTTCCTGGTATTTTATGCTCACGGCTCGGTATTCGCTGGGGAACACCCCCTGGTTTTGTTATGTAATAGTTGCTGTTCTAGACTCCATTGTCTGGGTCACAATCGAGTTCCTCCACCACATTCCAACCACGTGTATCCCATTTCTCCTGATTCTGCTGCTCAATGTTCTCACCGTCAGACACATTTTAGTGACCAGCAGAGCCCGCAGGAGACTCCGCGCTCACACCAATGGGGACGCTCAGTCTGACATTGAAATGAGAAACCGAAAAAAACCCATCATTTTACTGTTTGTGATCTCGGCCAATTTCATACTCTTATGGTCAATGTTAATGCTGTATTCTATATGGAGACGGATGTATTATTTTGGGTATCGGTCTGTGTTTCTCCATCTCTTTGTGCAGGAATCGGGCTTCATGCTGCAGCTCCTCAGTTGCTGCTCAAACACCGCGATTTATGCCGTGACCCAGACTAAGTTCAGGCAGCAGCTGAAGAATGTGCTGAAATATCCCTTTACCCAAATCCATCCATCCATCAAATTCCCTCATTAATCAATCCATCCGGGATTTTCTCATTTCAGTTCAGTGTTTCAGCGATGGGGCAGCCTGTCGCTATGGTAACAGACTGAGGGTAGCGCTGGTTTGTCGCAAAGAGGGGTTACAGGGAAACATTTCACTGTTTCTCACAACTCAGGGGTCAATGAGAAAAGGCACCATCCCAGTGACTGTATCCATCACTTCCATTTGTAAACAATAAAAATGTTCATTAAAGATGGCCGAGCAGCAGAGTGACCGATGTTGTTGTGTGTCTTTGTGTTGAAGAAGCTGAGTTGAAGAGAGACAGACTCAGCCCCAAGTCCTGGTCCTCAGGGAAGGGGAGGGCATCGCGCCCTGAGCTCAGGAGCTGTGTCTAACTCCCTCTGACCCCCACTACAGCCTGGCCTCCCCATTCCCTCTCCCCTACTCTTTCTCATCACTTGTCTCCCTCTCTCTCTTGCTGCACACTCACTCTTTCTCAGCACCTCTCCCTTTCACTCCCTCTCTCTCTCACACACCCCCAAACCCCATTTCTCCACCTGCCTCCACTCTTCACTCTCCCCCTCCCCTTCATTCTGCCGTATCTGTCTCCCTCCCGCAATTCCGTCTCTACCCCATATTCCCCTCCTCCTACCTCCCACATCTCTCTATACTCTCACCCCCACCCTCACCCCCACATGCAGCCGCACCACCACCCACCCCTCTAGGTCAGAGGGAGAGGGAAGGACCAGGCAGACAGAGTGTCAGAGAGAGAGGGAGGGTGGTAGAGGAGGGAGAGGGATTCAGTCAAAGAGAAACGGAGATAGGTTGGGAGAGAGAGAGAGATACCGAGGGAGAGGGCACGAGAGTGAGAGAAGGTGGAGGGAGAGAAGGAGCGGGGAGAGAAAGAGGGGAACAAGAGAGTGATAGGGTAGGGAGGGAGAGAGATAATGAGAGACAGATACAAGAGAGATGCGAGTGAGGGGACG
>NW_025204058.1:0-9024 GCF_004010195.1 Chiloscyllium plagiosum
ACTTCTATCCACACCCATCACTTAACACCCCCCATTCCCCATCAAATGACACATGCACCAGAAACACTCACATAGTAAATCTCCAGCCTACGCACTCCTCACTGCATACCCTCTTTTACAACAATTCTGACATCTCCCAGTCCCATAATTCTCCACACAACTAGCCACATATTTCCATTTACGTCCACTCAATTCCTCAAAATAAACCAAGCCCCATAACCTTCATTACCACTGCAGCCCCATAACTCCTCAAATCACAACAACATCCCTAGCTATACAACATTCCAATCCATTCGTTCAGCTTCCATACCACGCCATGGACAACCTGATTCAAACACATTCGTACCCATATGCGTCTTACAACGTCATATGCTCCAGCCTCATAGCCAGCACACACCGAACCATGTATTCTCGAAAAGTCGCCATAAACTTGCAGACCCATTGATTCCCAAACCCTGCAGCTCCCTCAACTCTGTCGAGTCCAGCCAAATAGACCTGCCCCATAACCATCAAACCTCATCTTGACAAAGACCATTTCCTAGCCCCACATCCACAAAACACATTTGCAACAACCCCAAACATCTCTAGGTGTATACCACATTGCTGCATAATCCTCAGATCTGCAGACCCACAGAACAATCTATATCCATAAACCCAGCCTGATCTACCTCATACTATTCAGCACTATACCCTCCTATAACCTCCAGCTTAATATCCCCACCCGGATTCACTGCCTCATAATTACCGTCCTAAAGTCCTCACACATCCACTCAGTTTCCATACCTATACGGAGCTCTATACCTCCAGTCAATCCCAAGGCCTCGTTCATCCCTGTAAGTTCCCGCGCTGCATTCTTCACAATCCACATCCTCGCCCCCCCCCCCCCCCCCCAAATGTCCATCACATACCTGGGAGCCGAATACTGTTCATACCTCTGAGTCCCATACAAACACTTACTCCACGGCTCCATTCATTCCAATGTCCACATCTAACCCCGATTCAGCTTCATCCATTTAGTTGCACGTAAACCCAAGCACCATTCAAAGAATAATAGAATCAGAGTCATAGAATCACTACAGTGTGGAAACAGGCAATTTGGCACAAGGACTCCACACTGACTCTCCAAACAGTATCCCAACTAGTCCCATTCCCCTACCCTATACAGTACATATATGCCATGTCTAATGAAACTCACCTGCACATCTTTGAAAAGCGGGAGGAAACTGGAGAACCCAGAGGAAAACCACGCCGACATGGGGAAACTTGTCATGGACCCGGCCAGGCCACTCATAACATTTCAAGAAGATAGCTAAGTCCATAACTTTGCTATTTGATTTTAAGCAAGTGTATAGTGGATATTCCAGCAGAGAATCGGATGGTCAGAACAACTTGTTTGAAACAAAACAGAACTTATTTACAAGACTACTGAATGAAACATAGAAAAGAGAAAACACAAGACTGTGTAACGTATTCTATCTAAAAACACAACAGACTATCCTGACAGACTGATGCTGTATCAAATGACTTGCAATAATCCCTATTAACACACCTTCGAGCAAAAAAGGTGAAATGAAGCAAGTTCTCACAGGAGAGAACATAGAGAAACAGAATAAGGGTCCAGTAAGTCTTTCTTCTTGCACACACCCACAGCTGCATTACAAGCTAAATGAATAGCTGAGCTTGTGGAACTGGGCAGTTGCCTCTAATTATACATTTTTTGGGGAAAAAAAAGATAAAACGTTCTGCTTCAGACAATATCTGTTTCTTTAAACAAATCGGTCCGAAAGTCCATCCAACTTCAGTCTTTTCGGAAACTGTGTCATTTACATTCTCTCTGAAAAAATAACAAGAGAAACATAAAACGTTTAACAGAATACGTTAATCACACCTACCCCGTAAAATATGAATGTCCAATGATCGCTTCACATGAAACCCACTCTAAAAATAGGTAGTGCTCTAAAGCAGACATATAAATTACTTTGACTATAAACATGCAACTACTACATTCTGCCTCAGTCTGTTGTCCTTGGACCAGAGAATACCTGCATTCCTCATTCGAGTCTCGACAATTTCAAGTTCCTAGAAAAATACCCAATATGTATTTCGATCTTTTAATCGACATCTTGCAAGAGCACAGCACTGACGCAAACATCCTTTGCATCAGTTGCCACCTTGCGTACTTAGATATGCCTTTAACGGGGCAGTGGTTAACACAACCTTCAGGCTCTCAAATGTATTCTGAAATTTCGTTTTCCATGGAAACATCTTGCCTTTCTTTAACAATGAATTGAGTGGAGAAGCGAGACTTCGAAAATTTGGTTCAAATTTTCCATAAAATCCGTTCCATTCCAAGAAACGTAGTGCAGCTCTTTTTGTCTATGGGAATAGAACCTCGCAATTATATATTCTTTTCATCCAGGGGCGCCATTTGTTCATGTCCAATAACGTGGCTCACGAACCTTACTTGAGCTTTGGCAAATTCACTTTTTGTCAGGTTTGTCACCAAGTCTGCCTTTCGAAGTCGATCAAAGAAGTTTGATAAATGTTGTAAACGTATCTTGTATGTTTGGGTAAATATAATCGTGTCATCTGTAGATACGTCAGAGTTGGCTATACCGACAGAGAACTTATTGGATAATCTCTGAAATATGGCTGTCAGTTTTCATACCCAATGGCAAGACTTCAAATTGATACAGTACATCCGACGTTATGAAAGCCGAATTGTCTTTGCTCTTTCTGACAAAGGTACCTGTCAGTATCCTCTGAGCAAGCCTAATTTTGAAATATAAGGTTCTTGCCCCAACTTCTCAAAACAGTTTTCCAACTGCAGAATCGGATTTGCATCAGTCTTTGTAATTGCATTGACGTTGCAATAGTCCACACATAACCGTTGGGTTCCAGCTTGTTTCAGAACCATGACCATGGGTAAGCTCCTGTCACTGTAACTCATTTCGACTTTATCATCTTGGAGCATGTGTTCCATGTCCTTTCGAACCTGCGTCAGCTTTAGAGGATTGAGGCTCTAAACATGTTGCTTCTGTTTAGAGGCTTAATCTACATCATGCAGAATTAGGTTAGTAATTCCCAGTTTATTTCCACTTATATCCTTATGTGACAACATGAACAAATTTAGGTCCTTTGGATTTGCCTCTACAAAACAGCTCAGAAATTTACCACAATTTTGATAACTTGCTTATTGTCCAATTTAATTTGAGAAATGTCCAATTCAGAATCTTCTGAAAGTGTTACTTCCTGATGTGTCACTGGAAGTAACACACATATCTTATCCCCGATAGCAAAGTAGCAATTTGTTTTACTTTATTTGCCTCTGTTTCATGGTATGCTGCGATACCTTTAAGTGCTGTCGAGCCAACTCCCTATCTCTAGTTAATCCTTTCCTAAAATTTGTTCAGCTGTGTGGTCTCTGAATTCTGACTTACTCATTTCTCCTCAATCAATTTTAATAGTCCTCTCACATCATACCCAAAACCTCGTTCAAATGGACGGAATTTGATGGATAGCACCGCCTTCCTAACCTGAGATCTTCTTCCCGACCTCTCCGCCCCCACCCCAGTCTGACCTATCACCCTCACCTTGACCTCTTTCCACCTATCACATTTCCGACGCCCCTCTCCCAAGTCCCTCCTCCCTACCTTTTATCTTAGCCTGCTGGACAAACTTTCCCCATTCCTGAAGAAGGGCTTATGCCCGAAACGTCGATTCTCCTCTTCCCTGGATGCTGCCTGACCTGCTGCGCTTTTCCAGCAACACATTTCCAGCTCTGATCTCCAGCATCTGCAGACCTCACTTTCTCTTTAAAGACTGATGCCACCTTTCTAGCCCTTCCTGCATTTCTGTTTGCCATGCAGGAAATTTGAATTGTTTTATTCTTAAACTGTCCTTTGAATAATTTTGATGTTAATTTTGAACCTTAATCTGACTGTAGCTCAATTGGTGTAAAAAAAGATCAATTACTCTACAATCCTTTTAGCTGTGATATTTCATAATGGAATAACATCTGGAAATCTAGTCGTTACATCATTTATTGTTAGCAAATACTGATTTCCACTTTTTACCAGAGATATGGGAGAAATGCATTTCAGGCTCCTGTAAAATATTCCTCAAATGCATGAATATGTATTAAAAGTGCAGGTTTTATTACCATCTGTGGTTTTCCAGTTGCCTGGCATACATTACACATCTGGCAAAATTCAAATACCTCTTTGCATACTCTAGGCCAGTAAAACGATTCTGTATTTTAGACTGTGTTTTCCTCACTTCTAAATGACACCCAAGTCGTAGCTCATGCGTCACTTGTAACACGCCCTTTCTATACTCTACTGACAACATGCTGTGAAGAATATCGGCCCATTTCTCATCTGCCTGTATATGTTCCGGTCTCCAATTCCTTATTATGAGAACATTTTTAAATTCGTAATATTTAGGCATGTATTCGGATTCCTTTTCTGTGTATGCATTTTGTTTTAACTGATTTAAAGTTTCATCTCTCTGTTCTAACTCAATTTATTTATTTGAGTTAACGATGTGTACATTGTCATCTATTTGCGCCTGTTTTGTTCCAACCTTCTGATCAAACAGTATTTCGACAAATTCCACTTCAAATTTCTTATCCGTACTTTTTAAATCTCTATTTATTCAATTACTGACTTTATGACCTCGTTACCACACAATCGGGAAAAGTTCCACAATTTATTCCTGCAAATTTTCGGTTGCCTGAGTTTCGATTCGCTTTTCAACCACTGTCGGCATCACTCTTACTGGTGAATCAGCTATTTAATTAGCAGGACAAATTGTACTACTGGAGCTGAGAGATTGTCCAGTACTCCGATTATAAATTCTCCGCCCTTCTCAGGAAATTGCAAGGTCACTTTACACAATTGAGCATATTTTGTCTCACCGGGAATTCACAGTGCTCATACCTTTTCTCGCAGCAGACCCGCAGGAGACATATCTCCTCATCCTTCAGCCTCAGAGACTGAGATTCCTTTGTCCCTTGTGTTAAAATCACGATAACACCAGGTTATAGTCCAACAGTTTTATTTGTAAGCATTGCCTTTCGGAGCGCTGCTCCTTGATCAGGTAGTTGTGGAGAATCAGTTTGTAACACAAAGAATTTATAACAAAAGTTTATAGTGTGATGTAACTGAAATGATATATTAAAAAGATCTGGATTATTTGTGAAATCTCTCATTTATTAGATTGATCCATGTTGGTTTCACTTCATCCATACGTAAATTGCAAACTTCTTTTTTAAAGTTACATTCTCAAATGAATTTTGGTGTCATTTCGACTAGATACTATGTTGAAGGTGTGAATTTCCCCATGGGGCTGTATGAGCCACAGTCTGACCATGTCCCACTCTGCTTCCCGTGACGTCTCCAAGAACATTTGCATGATTACCCGGTTTTCCTCCATCTGGCTTCCCCGAGCTTCTCCTAACCCACCAAAACAGTGATTTCATATGGCCTACTTGTTTGCAGTGAAAACACCGGAACTTCTTAGCAACTATGTCGCCTTCAAGGGTTTCCAATTTACCCTGTGGCGAATTATTCTTATGCTTTTCACCGAAGCTACCTTTCCCTTTCCACATGAGGATTTCTCTTTTCCCCAATTTCTATCCGTCACGGGTTAAATTTGATTCTGAAAGCCAACCATTGCCTTATCGACCAACTCATAATCATCAGCCATTTCAGCTTCTAATCTTGCCGTTTTAACGCTCTGCTCTTCCACATGAGTCTCACCACTGTATGAAGTGAATTTTGGAACTCTTTCCAAAATAATTGTCTCTCTAAGAGCGTCGGAGGTTTGGTCTATTCCTAAGGTCCTTATCCACCTATCAAAATTACTTTGTTTGATCCTTTCAAACTCAATATACCTTTGACCAGTGTCCCTCCTTAGATTCCTTAAATGCTGTCTGTGGGCTTCTGGCATACGCTTATATGCAGTTAAGATGGTTTTCTTCACCTCCTCATACGCTCCATCTACCACTGCTGATCGTGATGCGAATTCCTTGGATTGGATCAACGAAATCCACATGGTCACTGGCCACCGTATTTCTTGAGCACTTTTTCAAATGAGTTGAAATAGGTTTCCACATCCTCCTACTCAAATTTTGTCAATGCTTGATTATATTAAAACAGATCCCCATCATGCCTCTGCCTATCATGGGTTTGTTAATCCACACTCTCTTCCTCACGAGGATTACATTCAGCCTTTAACTCCATCAATTTAAGGTGAATTTCCGATGTGCCAATTTCTGAAGTCCAAACTTTCTCTCCTTTTCCGTCTCTCTGATTTTAATCATAATTCAAACTGTTTCGTTTCAGTTGCCCTTTTCTTGTCTTTTGCCTCTGAGAGAAACTGTTTCATTTTCAAGTGAACGTCAGCGTTCTCCAAAGATTCTGTTAGTGTTTCCAATAAATGTAAATGCTGAGCTTCTTCTGTAGTTATCTCTTCTTTCCTCATGGAAGGAGGCAGCTCCACATTCGGCTTGTCTGTTAATTCACGCAGCTTGACCACAAAGTTTATGGACCAGGCCAGACCCCTCAAAACATTTCAAGATGGTATCACAGACCCTAATTTTACTATTTGATTTTAAGACCGTGCACAATGAATATTCCAGGAGAGAATCAGAATATCAAGATACTTCGTCCTAAACTGGTGTGGACGTGGTGTGTCAAAAGTTAAAAACGGCACGACACCAGCTTATAGTCCATCAGGTCTCCTTGGAAGCATTTTTTTCCGAGCGCTGCACCTTCGTCAGGAGGTCATCAAGCACCTGATGAAGGAGCAAAGCTTCGAAAGTAGTACTTACAAATAAACATGTTATTTCTAAAATAACTGAATCTATTTCCAATGTTACTGAATTAAACACAAAGAATTGAAAACAGAATACTGAACAAATTATCCTATTCTTGTGCCTGAAACATCGATTCTCCTGCTCCTTGGATTCTCAACTCCCCTTTCATTAGTCAAGTGATTTTTTTTTAACTTGGCAGACTTCTGCAAGAGTCAGTATGCGTTATCTGTATACAAATGGGCCTAAAATCCATTGAACCACAGATATTTTCGGAGCCTATCATTTCAAAACTCTATGTATAAAAAGTCAAGGACAAAAAAAACTTGTTAATGGAACAGGTTCGTCATGAACGACACACAGAGGCAACCGTGCCTGGTACAAGCTCAGGTCCCTGATGCTGTGAGGCAGCAGTGCTAATCACTGAGCCACTATGCCACCTGTAAATTCATCAAATGCTTTTAATAACACCGTCTCCCAAGGCTTATACCGTATCCCCATTCAAAAGCTCCGAAACCTCATAATTATTTTTCTATACCCCCTTAACTTCGGCTCCATATGCAAATCCCAAATGTCCTCCACACATCCATGCCTGTACAGCTGCAGCTACACATCCCCAGTGACGCACAATCCTATTCTATATCCCTCAGTTTCATCAACCCCAAATCGTCTCGTTGCATTGCCCTTTTAGATATCCCATGTAACCCTGTTTTCCGTAGCTCCACGGATGCCCTTTTTCACAACCCCAATACCCTCGGTACCATATTCCACAGCTCTCCACGCCCTACAACCTCAATATGCATCCCCTTAAACCCCAAACCCCTTTTGCCCCTACCAATGTATCTCTATTTTCCTAATATCCCCCAAGCCACATACCATCTCATCCATGTCCCTAAATTCCCCACACCCTCATCATACACACAAAATCGGAAGCTATGCAAAAGCCCCAGTCCATTCCATGGCAGATTCAAAGACGCCACTCCCGTGCCCTCCTCTAGCTCTATACCCCAGTACCCCATAGCCGTCAGGTCAAAACCTCACGTGTCACGCCCCCACCTCGAGTTATCCCTGCCCAATTTTCCCACAGCCACATACCATCCTGGTCCATGGCCTCTCACTTCCATAACACTTTGATTCTCATCAGCTCCACACCAACACACATTCAAACTCAATAATGTCCCCAGATCCCAATGACCCATAACATTCACCATATATCCTCCATTGACGTTCCAGCTCCATAGACGCAAGAAAATATCCAGTGATAAATAATATAACCAGCCCTGTGATCTAACCTTCACTTCAGTCCATAATCCACAATAACACCCCGGACCAGAACGTACGACAAAGCATAACAAGAGAGCAGAAAAACATATGAACCAGACCCAGGAGTATGCCGTCCGGCAATTCAAGCCTGCTCTGCCATTCAGTAAGATCATGACGAAACCTTTCGTGTGCTCAACTCCACTTACCAGCGTTCTCACCATATGGTTTAATTCTTTCATTAAAAAAAAAACAACCATAGAATAACAACCATCTGGATGAAGAAGTTCCTTCTCAATTCGGTCATAAATTTGCTCCCTCTAATCTTGAGGCTATGCCCTCTTGCCCAGGCTTAATCGACGAGTGGAAACGTTCTATCTACTTCTATTTTATCGATTCACTTCATATTTCGATATGTTTCTGTAAGATCACCACAAATTCCAATGCATATAATCCCAATCTACTCAGTCTCTCTTCATAAGCCTCACCCCTCAACTCCAGAATCAAACTAGCGTTCCTCCTCTGCAACCCCTCCAATGCCAGTACACAATTTAGAACATAGAGCATAGCACAATACAGCGTAGGAGAGGCCCTTCGGACCTCGATGTTGTTCTGACGTGTGAACTATTCGCAGCTCGTCCTCCTACACCATCGCAAAATCATCCATGTCCTGATCTGAGAATTGTTTAAATCTCTCTCATGTGGCTGAGTTGACTATATGAGCACATAGGGCATTCTGCACCCTTACCACTCTCTGCATAAAGAACCTGCCTCTGATATCTGTCTTAAATCTATCAACCCTCAATTTGTAGTTATGCCTTCTCTAACAAGCTGACGTTATCACCTTAGGAAAAAGTATTTCACTGTCTCCCCATCTCATCCTCTGATCGTCTTGTATGTATCTATCAAATCTCCCCCACCCCCAGCCTTCTTCTTTCCAATGAGAA
>NW_025204059.1:0-860 GCF_004010195.1 Chiloscyllium plagiosum
GCAACTTCAGCTCCTTGGAAACGGCGTTAGGGAACTGGGCACAGAGCTGGATGAACTTCGGATCATTCGGGAGGCTGAGGGAGTAATTGAGAGGAGTTACAGGGAGGGAGTCACACTTCAGGTACAGGGGAAAGGTAGATGGATTACAGTCAGGGGATGGAAAGGGAACTGGCAGACAGTGCAGGGACCCCCTGTGGCCATTCCCCTCAATAACGAGTATACTGTTATGGATACTGTTGCGGGAGAGCGATTTACCAGGGGTAAGCCATGGGGTACAGATCTCAGGCACAGAGTATGTCCCTGGTGCTCAGACGGGAAGGGGGAAGAGGAGCAGAACATTAGTGACTGGCGACTCCATAGTTAGGGGGACAGATTGGAGATTCTGTGGGGACGAGACAGACTCACAATTGGTGTGTTGCTTCCCAGGTGTCAGGGTCCGTGATGTCTCGGATCGTGTTTTCGGGATCCTTGAGGGAGAGGGGGAGCAGCCCCAAGTCATGGTCCACATAGGCACCAACGACATAGGTAGGAAAAGGGATGGAGATTTAAGGCTGAAATTCAGGGAGTTAGGTTGAAGCTTAGTGCTAGAACAAACAGAGATGTCATCTCCAGTTTGTTACCCATGCCACATGCAAGCAAAGAATAGAGAAGAGTTGAACATGTGGCTACAGGGATGGTGCAGGAGGGAGGGATTTAGATACCTGGATAATTGGGGCTTATTCTGGGGTAGGTGGGCCCTGTACAAACAGGATGGTCTACACCTAAACCACAGGGGTACACTGTCCTGGGGAAGAGGTTTGCTAATGCTCTTCGGGAGGGTCTAACCTAATTCAGCAGGGGGATGGGAACCTGAATTGTAG
>NW_025204059.1:1022-4745 GCF_004010195.1 Chiloscyllium plagiosum
AGTTCGAGTACTTTAGATGGGTCAGTTTTTGTCCAATGTGTGATGTGATTAGATTAGATTAGATTACTTACAGTGTGGAAACAGGCCCTTCGGCTCAACAAGTCCACAAGACCCGTTGAAGCGCACCCACCCATACCCATTCCCCTACATTTACCCCTGCATCTAACACTACGGCAATTTAGCGTGGCCAATTTACCTAACCTGCACATTTTTGGACTGTGGGAGGAAACCGGAGCACCCGGAGGAAACCCACGCAGACACGGGGAGAATGTGCAAACTCCAAAGGAAAGCATGTTGCAGGAGCATTTCCTGACACAGTATATAGACAGGCCAACAAGGGGCGAGGCCACATTGGATTTGGTATTGGGTAATAAACCCGTCCAGGTTTTGATTTGGAGGTAGGTGAGCACTTTGGTGATAGTGACCACAATTAGGTTATGTTTACTTTAGTGATGGAAAGGGACAGGGATATATCGCAGGGAAAGTGATATCGTTGGGGAAAAGGCAATTATGATGTGATTCGTCAAGATTTAGGATGCATAGGATGGGAAGGAAACTGCAGAAGATGGACACAATTGAAATGTGGAGCTTTTTCAAGGAACAGCTACTGTGTGTCCTTGATAAGTATGTACCTGTCAGGCAGGGAGGAAGAGGTTGCGTGAGGGAACTGTGATTTACTAAAGAAGTTGTATCTGTTGTCAAGAGGAAGAAGGAGGCTTATGCAAAGATGAGACGTGAAGGGTCAGTTAAGGTGCTTGAGAGTTACAAGTTAGCCAGGAAGGACCAAAAGAGAGAGCTAAGAAGAGCCAGGAGGGGACAAGAGTAATCTTTGGCAGGTAGGATCAAGCAAAACCTTAAAGCTTTCTATCGGTATATCAGGAAAAGGAGAATGACTGCAGTAAGATTAGGACCAGTCAAGGACATTAATGGGAAGATATGTGTGAAGTCCGAGGAGATAGGAGATGCACTAAATGAATATTTTTCATCAGTATTCATACTGGAAAAAGGCAATGTTGTTGAGGAGAATACTGAGGTACAAACTATTAAACTTGATGAGATTGAGGTTCATAAGGAGGAAGTGTTAGCAATTCTGGTAAGTGTGAAAATAGATATGTCCCCTGAGTCAGACGGGATTTATCCTAGGACTCTCTGGAAAGCCAGTGAGGCGATCGCAGTGCCTTTGGCTTTGATTTTTATGCTGTCATTGTCTTTAGGAATAGTAAATGTCCCCTTCTTCAAGAAGGGGATTAGAGACAACCCTGGTAATTATAGACCAGTGAGCCTTACTTTGATTGTGGATAAAGTGTTGGAAAAGGTGATAGGAGTTAGGATTTATAATCATCCAGAAAGGACAAAGTTGATTAGGGATAGTCAACATGGTTTTGTGAAGGGTAGGTCGTGCCTCACAAATCTTATTGAGTTCTTTGAGAAGATGAAAAACAGGTGGATGAGGGGAAGGTGATTGATGTGGTGCATGTGGATTTCAGTCAGTTATTTGATAAGTTTCTCCACGGTATGTTATTGCATAAAATACAGAGACATGGGATTGAGGGTGATTTAGCCTTTCTGCCTCAGAAATTGGTGAGCTGTAAGAAGACAGAGGGTGGTGGTTGATGGGAAATGTTTATCGGGGAGTTACTAGTGGTGTACCGCAAGAATTTGTTTTGGGTCTACTGCTGTTTGTCATTTTTATAAATGACATGGATGAGGCTATAGAAGGATATGTTTATTAAATTTGCGGATGACACGAAGGTCAGTGGAGCTGTGGGTAGTGTGGAAAGATGCTGCAGGTTACAGAGGGACATAGGTGAGCTGCAGAGCTGGAAAATAGAGTTTAATGCGGAAAAGTGTGAGGTGATTCACTTTGGAAGGAGGAACAGGAATACGGAGTACTGGGTTAATGGCAAGATTCTTGGTAGTGTGGTGAGCAGAGAGATCTCAGTGTCTTAGATTACTTACAGTGTGGAAACAGGCCCTTCAGCCCAACAAGTCCACACCGGGCCACCGAAGCGCAATCCACCCAGACCCATTCCCCTACATTTATCCCTTCACCTAACACTATGGGCAATTTAGCATGGAGAAAGTGAGGACTGCCGATGCTGGAAATCAGAGCTGAAAAAGCGCAGCAGGTCAGGCAGCATCAAAATCGACGTTTCGGGCATAAGCCCTTCTTCAGGCAATTTAGCGTGGCCAATTCACCTAACCGGCACATTTTTGGACTGTGGGAGGAAACCGGAGCAAACCCAGGGAGAATGGGTAAACTCCACATAGTCAGTCGCCAGAGGTGGGAATTGAACCCAGGTCTCTGGTGCTGTGAGGCAGCAGTGCTAACCACTGTGCCACCGTATCACCATGTCTAGACACATAGATCCCAGAAAGTTGCTGATAGGGTTGTTAAGAAGGTGTACAGTGTGTTAGCTTCTATTAGTAGAGGGATTGAGTTTTGGAGCCATGAGGTCATGTTGCAGCTGTACAAAACACTGGTGTGGCCTCACTTGAAATGTGGTACAGTTCTGGTCACCATATTATAGGAAGGATGTGGAAGCATTGGAAAGGGTGCAGAGGAGATTTCCCAGGATGTTGCCTGGTATGGAGGGAAGGACTTATGAGGAAAGGCTCAGGGACTTGAAGCTGTTTTTTGTTAGCGAGTAGAAGATTGAGAGGTGACTTTATAGAAACATACAAGATGATCAGAGGATTAGATAGGGTGGACAGTGATCAGATGGAGATGGCTAGCATGAGGGGACAGAGCTTTAAATTGAGGGGTGATAGATAGAGGACAGATGTCAGAGGTAGTTTCCTTACTCAGAGAGTAGTAAGGGCGTGGAATGCCCTACCTGCAACAGTAGTAGACTTGCCAACTTTGACAGCATTTAAATGGTCATTGGATAAACATATGGATGATAACGAAATCATGTAGGTTAGATGGGCTTGAGATTGGTTTCACAAGTCAATGCAACATCGAGGGCCGAAGGGCCTGTACTGTGCTGTCATGTTCTATGTTCTATGTTCCAGGCCCTGGGCTGACAAATGGCAATTAACATGCGTGCCACACAAATACAAAACAATTATCACCTCCAAGAAGAGATCACATCGATAATGCCTTGTGACATTCAAGGCTTTGCTGTTGCTGAATCCCCCACAATCAACAAGCTGGGAGTTCCCATTGAGCTGAAAATGAAATGGATTTACAATGTAAGTACTGGGGCTACAAGAGCAGGTCTGGGGGCAGGAACACTGCAGTGAGGGATGTACCTCATGGCTCCAAAAGCCTCTCCACCATCTCCAAGGCACACGTCAGGAGTGTGATGGAATACTCCCCACTTGCCTGGATGGAAATATCTCCAAGATCCCTCAAGAAATGGGATCCCAGCATGACCAAGCAGCCATATAAAAGCACAATGTTGCAGACACTCAAAATCCGCAATGAAATCAGAAAGTGCTGGAGAAATTCAGCAAATCTGGCAACACCTGTGGAGAGAAAAAGAGAGTTAACCTTTGAGTCCAATATAACACTTCTTCAGAACAGTGCTGATCAGGAGTCATGTCAGACTAGAAACATTCATTCACTTTCTCTCTTCACAGGTACACCAGGCCTGCTGAGTTTCTCCAACATTTTCTCTTCTACGACAAAGTAACCAGTTTGATTAGCAACGCATTTACAAACATTCAGTCCATCCACCACCGGTGTTCAGTAGCAGCACTGAGTATCATTGACAATAC
>NW_025204059.1:8319-9025 GCF_004010195.1 Chiloscyllium plagiosum
GCCATGCTGACTATCTCTAACCAAGCTATGGTTTTCCAATTAATCATAAATCCTGTCTCTCAGAATCCTCTCCAATAATTTGCCCAACACAGACATAAAACCGACTGGTCTGTAATTCCCAAGATTTCATGCTGTCCTCACAAACGTAAAGTTCCCTCTCAGTAGTGAATATTGAAGGAAATTATTCGTTGAGGACCGACACTACCTCCTCCGACACCAGACACAAATTCCCTGCACTCTCCCTGATCGGCCCTACCCTCACTCTGGTCATCCTCTTGTTCCTCACATAACTGTGCAACACCTTGGGGTTTTCCTACATCCCACCTCCTTAAGCCTTTTCATGCCCCCTCCTGGCTCTCATCAGTCCATTCTTCACCAAGGCCCATATCCTGCCTACAACAGTTAAAGACTCACCAGCCTTAAGGGCATTTGAATGGTGATTGGATAAACATATGGATGAAAATGGAATAGTGTCAGATCGATAGGCTTCAGATTGGTTCCACAAGTCAGCGCAACATCGAGGGCTGAAGGGCATGTTCTGCGCTCTAATGTTCTATCCTCTATTTTAGTGACCAGTTGATCACTAAAAGGCTGAAGGGTGAGAACAAAGGAGAGACCCGCAGAGACCCAGAGATGGAGAGCAAAAGGAAGGCTGTGATTCTGCTCTTCACCGTCTCTGGGAGCTTCACCCTCCCGTGGTTCATCA
>NW_025204060.1:0-9025 GCF_004010195.1 Chiloscyllium plagiosum
GCTGCAGCTGTACAAAACTCTGGTGCGGCCGCACATGGAGTATTGCATACAGTTCTGGTCACTGCATTATAAGAAGGATGTGGGAGCTTTGGAAAGGGCTCAGAGGAGCTTTACTTGGATTTTGCCTGGTATACACGGAAGGACTTATGAGGAAAGACTGAGGGACTTGAGGCTGTTTTCCTGAGAGAGAAGAATGTTGAGAGGTGACTTAATTGAGACATATAAGTTAATCAGAGGATTAGATAGGGTGGACAGTCAGTGCCTTTTGTCTCAGATGGCGATGGCTAGCATGAGGGGATATAGCTTTAAATAGATATAGGACAGATGTCAGAGGTAGTTCCTTACTCAGAGAGTAGTAGAGGAATGGAACACACTGTCTGCAACAGTAGTAGACTCGCCAAGCGTAAGGGCATTTAAATGGCCATTAGATAGGCATATGGACAGGAATGGAATAGTGTAGGTTAGGTGGGCTTCAGATTGGTTTCACAGGTCGGCACAACATCATGGTCCGAAGGTCCGTAGACTGCGCTGTAATGTTCAATGTTCTATGTTCTAAAAAACGTTCCATCCCTTCGTCACCAGCACTCAGTAGCAGCAGCGTGTACTATCTACAAGATGCACCGGAGAAATTCATCAAAGCTCCTTCGACAGTACCATCCAAACCCATGACCACTTCCATCTAAAAGGACAAGGGCATCAGGTACGTGGGAACACAATACCCTGCAAGTTCCCCTCCAAGCCACTCACCACCCTGACTTGGAAGTATACTGTCATTCCTTCACAGTCATTGGGTCACAATCCTAAATTTCCTCCTTACCAGCATTATGGTCAAACCAGAGCAAGTGGACTGCAGTGATTTAAGAAGGCAGCTCACCACCACCTTCTCAAGGGCAAATACGAATGGGCTATCAATGCTGGCCAGCCAGCAACATCCAAATCCCACAAAGTGTAAAAACAAGATGTCTTTCTCCACATTAAATACTCATGCAAAATATTTGCCTAAGATCTTACCTAGAGATTTTAGGTCCCACGCATATATGATCTTTAAGGGCCTCTATTTTGTTATTCTTTAACTCTGGCTGAAAATTGACAAAAGCCTTCTAAAACCTTTCTGAAAAGCCTTACCCCAAACCCCACTGCCCTTCCCTCCACTTAATTATTCTGCCTTTATAGTCACATCAGAACAAAATGCAACAGGTTCATCAAAACTATTTCCCTTTTGCAAAATCAGTCCAGTTATTGTTTATTGTTATAACTTTTAAAATACATTCCAACGTACTGTCAGGCTAACACATTGGGTTTCTGGCTGACTGCACAAATTGTTTTGGGACTCATTATCTATTAATAGGAAAAGAAGTTGTCTTACATAATAAGCAGATAATCGAAAAGGCTAACTCAATGCTGGCATTTATTACTAAGGGAACGGAGTCTAAAAATAGGAAGGTCTGGCGAAAGCTATGCAAGGTACAAACTAGACCACACCTAAAATATCATGAATGGTACGAGTGAACGAAAGAAAGACATTATTGAATTGGAGGCAGGCCAGAAAAAGTTTTCTCAGCTGCTCTTGGCAATGAAGGGATTTCCCAATGAGAAGAGTTTGGAGTAGAGAAAAAATAGATTGAAATTTCATGAAACATCTGAGATTCGCAGCGGTTTTGCCAGGGTTGATGCTGGGATGGTAGAAAATTGAACATTATATTACAGCAATTGACCCTTCGACCCAACATGATTGTGCGAACAGTGATGCTACTCTAAACTAACATTATCTGCCAATGCATGGTCCTTATTGTTATAATATCTGCCTTTTCACGTGCCTGTGTAAATACCACTTAAACTCGGTTTTCCCTATATTTAAAAAATGTGCCTCACGCATCATTTATAAAATTTATCTCTCTCTTATCTCAAACCAATGTGTCCTACTATTTGACATTTCCACATTGGAGAAGAGTTTCTGACTATACGACACTGCTTGATTAGGGACAGCCAGCACGGATTTGTGAAGGGTAGGTCTTGCCTTACAATTCTTTGTGGAAATGACCAAGCATGTGGCTTAGGGTAGTGCAGTGGATGTAGTATACATGGATTTTAGTAAGGCATTTGATAAGGTTCCCCATGGTAGGCTTATGGTATTCAATATAACACAGTGCACGTGTTAAATCCATGTGTATAGCTTCTTTCATTCATTCAATGTTTCAATGTTTCAATGAAACAAACTTAATGTGCTTATGTAGTGAATGAAATGAAAGAGGCTGCACTTATTAATTCAAAGAGTAGAGGTTCAATGTCTCAAGCTTAACGCATTGATTGAAACAAACAAATTGCACACGTTTAGTTCATGAAGCAACCAGCATTTGTCAATTCAATGAATACAGCTACTCTCATTCTCTTAATTTAGTATCCACTGGAGAAGGTTACATTGATACAAACAATTAGGGATTGGAGAAACAGAAAGCAATAGGGAGTGTTCTATAAACTAGATGAGGCTGCAAACAAAGGACGGATTACAGGGAGTGGAGGAGATTACATAGAGGACCAACACAGTGTGGGCGAGAACTGTTGAGTGGAATCTCGTGTGATGAATCAGAAGGACCAATACCACTGAGGTTTGAGTAGAACTCTCACAAGATCGTGGTAATGATTCCTGTTCTGTGTTCCTTGTTAAACATTGTATTTGTGTCATGTCTTGAGGGTCTGAGTGTAGAAGTCCAATAACTCCGTCTCATGCTGTTTACAATGAATCCTATGCCACAGGAGTTATTGAAGGCTCCAAATTCCCACTCACCATCTTTCTGGCTGATCAACCATCTTCATTAAACTCTTGGATTAGCTACACGAGAGGGATAAAAATATAAATTAGACAGATGCAGTGAAGAATACAATGTAGATAGATACTGAATCCCACAGATATATGGAAAGTCCCTGTCTCCATCCCTGATCTGTGCTGCTTCATCTCTCTCTGGGCTCAGGATCACGCAGTGGCTCCAAGAACGAGAGTCGCTTATCGTGTTGGCAATTAGACCCAGACTGTGAAGGATACCACATCAAAAGATATTGGATATTGTCACCAGAGTGTAGGAACACATCAGGATCAAAGAATGGTGTCAAAAGAAATGGTTCTGATTCAGTAGGCACTGCAACCAATACTCAGGGAGGAGTGAACTAATATATTAGGGTGGGCTCCACTGATCCATGCCAGGATCCATGTCCTTGTTAATCATATGACACACAGAGATAAATAATTTCAATCTAATCACTATCAAGGAGACATTGTCACTGGGTGAACAAAAAAAAGTGGGGCATCGATATTCACGGCTACACAACATTGTGGTAAATCAGGCAGAATGGGAAACAGGATGGGGAACTCTCGTAATTAGGGATTAGAGTGGGATTACCAAGATTCTATCCCCAGATTATGAATCAGTTTGAATGCAATTTCTGGATAATAAGTGTCAGAAAACCGAGGTGGAAGAGCAGTTTTAAAACTCCCAGTCCCAAAACATTGACTCTACTTTAGATAAGGAATTATTGGATTTTGTAACTAAAGCACTATCTTAATTGCAAGAGAATTTAATCTTCATATCTCCATCTCATTTGCGGTTCGTCGCAGATGAGAGCGACTCTCTGCCACTGATAGGGTGAGTACATTGATCGCTAGAAGTTACGAGGTGTCCTCCACAGACTCTGACACTCTTGGGGCAAAAGGTGGATGCAGGAAAGGGATGGGTGGGGGAGCATGCTTGTTGCACTGTTTTTGTCTGGCTTCCATTTTTTACTGATAGCAAGTCGCAAGGGGCTAAATGGCTTTCCAGATCCTCCTGCTTCACTTTAAATGGTCATGGGCCAAACATTCCCAGCTTTGTTTTTTAAGTCATTGATTCATTCATGGGACGTGGGCGTGACTGGCTAAGCCAGCCTTCATGAGCCATCTGTGAATAGATAGAGGGCAGTTAACAGTCAACCCCAGTACTCTGAATCTGCTATTACGCATAAGCTTAACAGGATGGCATGGTGTCTCAGTGGTTAGCACTGCTGCCTCTCAGTGGTTAGCACGGCTGCCTCACAGTGCCAAGGGCCTGGGTTCGAATCCCGCCTCAGGCTACTGTCTGTGTGGTGTTTGTACATTCTCCCTATGTCTGCGTGGGTTTTCTTTCGGTGCTCTGGTTTCCTCCCGCAGTCCAAAACTCTGCAAGTCATGTTAATTGGCCATGCTAAATTGCCCATAGTGATCGGTGTGTTAGTCAGAGGGCAATGGGTCTGGGTGGGTTACTCTTTGAATGGTTGGTGTGAACGTGCTGGGCTGAAGGGCTTGTTTCCACACTGTAGGGAACCTAATCTAATCATGGCAGTTTCCTTCCCTAAGGACATCAGTGAATTCTATGGGTTTATCAAACAATTGACGGTGGATTTGGGGTCATCATTAGATCCTCAGTTCCATATTTTCTTCAGATTCAAACAAGGGGTCCTGGAATATTATTGGGTTCTCTAGATTAAAGTCCATGATAATACCACCAGGTCATCTCCTCCACAAATGTTTCGATGGGAATGTTGCACTTAAGCCTTGAGGGTATCCCTGAAGCGCTTCCTTTATCCAATTCGGGCTCACCTGCAGTTTCCGAGCTGACAGAGAAACACCTGTTCGGGGAGCCTCGTGTCGGTCACATGAGCACTGTACCCAGTCCATTGCAGTCGATCAAAGATGGTCAGTGAGCCAATGGTGGGGATGTTGGCCTGGTTGAGACCTGGTTGGTTCATCTGTCTCCCAGCAGATTCGTAGGATCTTGAGTAGGCATCACTAATTATTCAGCTCCAACACCTTGATGCTTCTGATGTAGACAGCCCACGTCTTAGACGATACAGGAGGGCGGGAACCACCACAGCTCTGTATACCATGAGCTTGGTGTAGATCCAATGTTGTTGATCTCAAATACCCTATTCATATACAAGGCTGTGCGAGCACAATGGAGGCAGTGTTGGAACTCTTCATCAATAAGTATCTTAGTCAAAAAGACAATCCTGAGAATTTGGAACGTCCAAGGCCTCCATGTGAACATTGATAATTAGGGGTTTGCTCCATAATGCCAGACCAGGTTAGTAAAGGTCCTTTATCTTGCGGATGTTCAGGGTGAGCATATTCCCGAACATGACTCTGAAAAGGTGCAGCCAATGCTCTCCAGTGGGACTTCTGAGATTGCACATACGCAAGCGTTATCCTCCATGACAGGAAGATGTCATTCATTTTCTGAAATCTGTCAGTTTACTTTGTACAATGATGGAACCTTGTCTCAATCAAATCCCTCGAACTCAGCACCGCCTTCCTAACCTGCAATCTTCTTCCTGACGTCTCCGCCCCCACCCCACTCCGGCCTATCACCCTCACCTTGCCTCCCTCCACCGATCGCATTTCCAAAGCCCCTCCCCCAAGTCCCTCCTCCCTACCTTTTATCTTAGCCTGCTGGACACATTTTCCTCATTCCTGAAGAAGGGCTTATGCCCGAAACGTCGATTCTCCTGTTCCTTGGATGCTGCCTGACCTGCTGCCTCACTTTCTCCTTGTACAATTATGGAGCAAAAGAAAACACAAGTGCATCATTCAGATTTTGAGGATGGTGTACACAAACAGGAGAAATGCAATAGAAGCTGTGAGGAATGTGAAGAGGCAATTCAGTCCCTCAAAGATATTCCACACAGATATTCTAGCCTCTTACTTAGGAACAGGAGGAGGACACCTACTATCAGAAACCTGGTACACAGGAACAGGAGGGAATCATTTAAATGCTCGAGATTGGCACACTAGAATAACTGGAGGTCAGTGAGCCCCGAGTATTATGTTTCCCAGAAACTTATTCCCCATTCGTGTAACACACTGGGAGAAAACGAAAATTGGTTTGTTACAAACGGAAGCATATGAACAATTTACAAGAGCATGTTATTCAATCCTGGTTCTGCATTCAATAACATCATGTCTGATCTGCAGCTCCAGCATCTGCAACCTTTTGTTGGTCATGTTACAGACCCAGGTGCTGTAACTAGAGTTACCATGGCTCATCCAGAGTGGGTCACCAAAGCCTCAGGTCTTCCTGAATATCCACAACAGCTTAAAGTACAACCTCCAGGAAACCATCCCCAGTACCTCCACTAAGTTTCAAATACCATAATTAAGTCAAACGCCACACTAATACATGTTAGAAGCCTGGTCTGAATACATAAGTCGAGGAGGTTCCTCATGTGGCTGATCCCATGATCAGCTGAGCGTGACTAACACAGGCGTTCAGTGGACAAGTGCAGATTACAGTAGAAAGATGTGTCTCAAAGCTACTGAAAGCCCTTGTCCTACATGACGCACCACACAGGATAGCGTGAAGTTAGAGAAAGTGTGTGTGTGCTACGTCTTTTTAAAAAATCTGAGCTTCAAAAAGGTGAAATCCAATGCTCCAGATGAAACAGGAGAAAGTAATGACTGTAGATGCTGAAGAATTAGAGTTGAAAAATGTGGCACCGGAATAACACAGCAGGTCAGGCAACATCCAAGGAGCAGGATTATTGATGTTTCAGGCATAAGGCCTTCATCAGGAATGCATGAGGAGTTGTGGCTGAAGGGGAGGATGGAGCAGATAGGTGGGAAGGAAGATGGACTGGTAGGACTGTTCAAGAGAGCAGTATCGAGTTGGAGGGTTGAATCTGGGATGAGGTTGGGGGAGGTGAGATGAGGGAACTGGTGAAATCAACGTTGATGCCATGTGATTGGAGTGTCCCAAGGCGAGATGAGGCGTTTTGCCTCCAGGTGTTGGATGGCTTGGATTTGGCGGTGGACGTGGCCCAAAACTTGCTTGTCCTTGACGGAGTGGAAGGGGGAGTTGGAGTGGTCGGCCACAGGGTAGTGGGATTGTTTGTTATGTGCATCCCAGAGATGTTCCCTGAAATGTTCCCAAGTTGGTGTCATGTCTCCCCAATTAGAGGGGATCACATGGAGAGCAACAGACACAGTAGCTGATTTGTTGGCAGGTCAATATGCCCTCCAGTGCATCTCCACCTTGAACACCACCTCTCCAACCCCCTAATGAGTTGAGAGTTTCCCCGAATGGGAGGAAACATCCCTGGCTGATGTTCGTTGCACAGAATCCATTCATCCATTGTCATACATCTGCTTAGTCCCGCCAATGCACCTTGCCTCGGGAATCCTTGCCTTCAGCTTTCGGATGGGCAAAGTTGGCCAAGTCACATGAGTACCTGCTGCTCACATGGTAGATGGGGTCTTCACGTGTAATGGTCGTATCATGTCGACACTCTGACACGTCTTGCAGTGATTGTACGGTGTTGTGTATAATGATGTCCTGAAGGCTGGGCGGTTTGCTGTGAACAATGATCTGTTTAAGGTTTGCTGGTTATTTAAAGACGATGAGTGGAGACATAGGGACAGTCTTGGTGAAGTGCTCATCCTCCTCGATAATGTGTTGCAGTCTGCGAAGAAGTGGGGATGTTCCCTCCGAGTTGTGGAACACTTCAGCGGTCAGGAATATTCGACATTAGATCTTTGGGTGACCATCCTCCAAGGTGGACTTCTAGATATCTAACAATACAGTGTAGCTGAGCAGAGGCTGATAGACAAGCTCAGTTCTCATGAGGATGGCCACAACCGAGATCTTGGGTCCACGTCATACTACAGGGGACTTCACTACTCTATACCCTCTCACATACACAACACATTGTCACAGAAGTACACATGCACATTCACTCTTACATGCTCACACACTTATATAGTCCCTCTCTAATGCACACACACTCTCTCAGGCACACACACAGACATCCCCAATACTCATACCCATATGCGCACCCTCTCACAGGCATATACTCCATTGCACTCATGTATAGACTCTAACTCATATATGCACAGATACACAAACTCGAATACACGCACACTCATGTTCTCTCTCCCTCGATTTCTTTCTCTCCCGTTAACATGCACATACATACACACAGGGTAAAAGTGTATTTGTAGAATTGCATTTGCGGATGCATTCTATTTTGTTCAAAAAACGTATAATCTGTTGGCATTCAGTATTTTTATAATTGATGTGACATTTTATACATTCATTGTGCAAAGGAAGCTTCACTCTGTATCTAACACTGGCCAGTAGCTATCCAGAGAGTGTTTGGTGATTACTGTGTTGAGCTTGATCTATATAATATCTACGATGCTGAACGCCGCTTGTGTGTTTGGCAAGGGCTTGTCTAGAAGGATCTTTGCTTCATGTCTAAAACTGTGCTGTAATTATAGGATCCCTACACTGCGGAAGCAGGTCCTTCAGCCCAACACGTCCACATTGACCCTCGAAAGCGCGACTCACCCAGACCCATTCCCCTATTTTTACCCCTGACTAAGGCACATAACCTGAATAAATTAGCATGGCCAATTCACCTAATCTGCACATCTTTGGATTGTGGCATGTAGAGCACACCCACACAGACATGGGGAAAATGTGCAAACTCCACACACAGTCACCTGAGGCTGGAATCGAAGCCACGTCCCAGGTACTGTAAGGCAGTAGAGTTAACCACTGAGCCACTGTGCTGTATACTAGAAATGCTTGATGGGGAGAGTGTGGACAGTCATTTAATCAATATCAAATTCCAAGCTGAATATAGCCTGTGTACTTGACATGGACCTGTGCGGAGGATCTTCAGTCTCTGGGATGTGTCTTGGAGAGTTTGATGGGCATCCAGAAGACCTTTCAGGATCTGTGAAGAGAAAACAGAGTTAAGTTATGGGACAAGTTACCCTATTTCAGAAGCGTAGTGAAGAAGGGTACTGGACCCGAAATGCTAACTCTGTTTTCTGTTCAAAACTGCTGCCAGGCCTGCCGAGATTTCTCAGAAATATCGGTTTGCGTTTTTTGTTTTGAGCATCTGCACTTTTTTTTAACAGCGTTATCTTTATTCCAAATATAAATCTGTGCTGTACCTATCTTCGGAGTGTTCGATAGGGACAGTACAGTGACCGAACTTGGTTGGTCACTTAACCAGA
>NW_025204061.1:0-5558 GCF_004010195.1 Chiloscyllium plagiosum
AATACATTGTGGTCACTGTTCCCAAAAGGTCCTATCCAGCAAAAGTTTGAATTAGCTCTTCTGATCACTCAACACCAATTCCTAAAAAAAAACTGATCTCCAGCTCAGTGCTCGACATAATGTTCATGTAAACCATCTCACACGTGGTCATGAAATCCATTTTCCCCAGTATTAGCATTCAATTGGGTTAACACAGTTTGGATATAATTTAGACAGTACATTATTACTGAATTACCCACAAATGTGTATATCTCATTTCCTGTTTTATAACATGTCCAGCATTTATATTGCAGCTTTCACTTTGATATATAACTCCCATCAATGTTTGCTCCTCCTTGCTGTTTTTGCGCTCCACCTTACTAGATTCTGTGGAATCTGAGCAACGTGGGCTCTGGGGCGATGAATGGTAGAGATCATCTCACCACATCATTTATGATCTTCTCAAACTTTAATTTCTCCAGATCTCCCGTGATGCTGATGGTGTAGAGGAGGACAATGACCTTGCAACAATACTCTGTATTCACCCAGAGAGCTGAGACAGCTCTAAGCTGGGTGGAAATCTTAAAGCAGGCTGGTAAAGTGTTGCTGCTGCTGTACACGGTCTTAGTGTGATCACATCTGGAGTAGTGTGTACAGATTTAATCTCTTCAATGAAGAAAGAATGTTTTAGATTGGACGCAGCTCAGAGATGGTTCCCTTAACTCATTCCTGCAATGAAGGTGCAAGCTTATAATGAAAGGATGATCAGGTTGACCCCGTAGCCATTGGAGTTTACAAAAATTAAAGATGATCTTATTTGAAGATAGATGACAGAAGGAGTTAACAAGTGAAGTGAATTACACAGATAGTGGAGGAATCCATTCCGTTCTCCAGCCTGTTACACAGGAAGAACAGAAGGATATTCAGGCCTTCGAACCTGTTACACCAAAACAGGATGAGACTGTTCAGCCCCTGGAGCCTGATATACACTTACAGAAGGAGGCCAATCAGCCACTCGAGCCTATAACAGTAGGCCATGCTGCGCCAGTATCCTGTTAAACAGCAACAGGATCAGTCCATTCAGCCTCCTCAAGTCTGTAACATAGGAACTGGAAGAGGTCACACAGTGACTGGAGATTGTTACACTGGGGTAAAAGGAGACCGTTCAGACCCACCGAGCCTATTGCAAGGGAATTGGATAAGGATAAAAACTATCTGAGACTTGTTTCATGAGAAAGGAAGAGGTAATTTAGACACGTGATTGTTGTATGGGAAAAAGAGAAGACTAATCACTCCCTCGGTCCCATCTCCGGGATACATGAGCAGACCGTTCAGTATATTCACCTGTTATGGAGAAGTATGAGAAGACCCATCAGCCCCTCAAAGTCAGACAGCAACAGTAAGATTCCATAATCTCCCAATCTTCTAAAGGATCAACAGGAGGAGGTTATTCTGGCCTTGGAGATGACAACATGAGAACAACAGAAAGACGTCACCCCATCGAGTTTGTATACCAGCAGGATGATGAGTCCATTCAGCCACGCATACCCCTTACACAGCAATTGGAGCAGATCTCTTAAAGCCTTGTGCCCATTAAATAGGAATTCAAAGAAAACGTAAAGGTTTTCGAAAGGGAAGAACTTGTAATAATGGTATACATTAGGGACTAAAGTGTAACAATAAACTGTTGTAATTTAAGGCAAATTATTAGAATCCATTATTCAGGACATTTGCAAACTTAAACCACAATTCGTCAGAGTCAACATGGTTTTATGAAGGCTAAATCGTGTTTCAATTGTTTGCTTGAGTTATTTGAAGATGTCACAAACAAGGTGGATCATGGGAATCCGGGAGATAGAACATATCTGGTCTTCCTGAAGGCATTGGATATGTCGCTTCTCCAAAGAGTAAGTGGAAAGGTCAGACAACATTGGGTTTAGGAGTAATTATCTTCGAGGAGAAAGTGAGGTCTGCAGATGCTGGAGATCAAAGTTGAAACTTTATTGCTGGAACAGCACAGCAGGTCAGGCAGCATCCAGGGAACAGGAGATTCGACGTTTCGGGCACAGGCCCTTCTTCAGGAATGAAGGCTAAATCCTGAAGAAGGGCCTGTGCCCGAAACGTCGAATCTCCTGTTCCCTGGATGCTGCCTGACCTGCTGTGCTGTTCCAGCAATAAAGTTTCAACTTTAGGAGTAATTAGTTCGCTTGGATGGAGGATTGGTTATCCAACAAAATATAGTCAAATTGAATAAATGCGTCATTTTCTTTTGGCAAATGCAATTTGTGGGGTGCCATTGATTTCGTACTCATTCCTCAACCATTTGCGATCGGTGGTAGTACTGTACTCGGTTGATGGGATAGAACATACGATGTCACATTTTCAGATAACACTAACATTGGTGGGAAATTACTTCGAAATGATGCTGCAAGAGATTTAAAACTATATGGATAGGTTGGGTGAACGGGCCAACATTTGTCAAGGAAAATTAACGTGAATAAATATGGAGCTATTCAAGTTGGCCAGTGTAATAGAAAGACAAATTATTATCTAAATGGAGAGAAAGTTCAAAGTGCCTAGATGCAGAGTGACCTGGGTGTCTGCTTGCATAACATAGAAAACCTGCCTGCGGGTACTGCTAGTAATGAGAAATGCAAGCATAATTTCAGTGGTTATTTATGTAAGGATAGAGTAGAAAGGTAGGGAGTGTTGGTGTAGCAATGCAAGGCATTAGTGAGGCTGCAACTGGAGTACAGTTCGGGTGTCCTGCAGAATGAGGTATTTCCATTGGAGGCAATTCAGAAGAGCTTCATTAGATTGATTCCATATTTGAAGTGTTTGTCTTATGAAGAGAAATTTAACAGATATACAGATGCTGAGTTGGGTGATATCGCTGTGGTAAGCAAGAGATTAAATTATCAAGAGAGGGTGGAAAGTCTGCAAATACATTCAGAGGGGTAAAGATAATAGATAATGGTTTGGCAGGTGGAATTTAACATGATATAACCTGTCATTTTATTTACAGGAATAATGGAAAGCAATATGTTACTGAAATGGAGAGGGATTACAGGACTTAATGATACTGTGTACGGGGGGGGGTTCACTCAGATCCGTTCAGACATGAGAGGGTTTGCTCCATTCCTGATCATCAGCTCCCAGACACTCCAAGTGACCCCATTGCTCTCCGTACACATGGAATACTTTGATGTGGTTGATTGGTGGTGGGGATGGTGTTTTGAAACGTGCATCAGGGGGACGGCCTTTATCCAAGATATATTCATTTCTTTCTACGTGGAGACCTGATGACGAAGAAAATGGCTGACTGCTTCTGAATGAAGAGGCCATGACTGCTGCTAGGACAGTGGGTATTCATCAACATGATGTACTGTGCATGGACGCACTGTAACATTAATAGAGAGAGAGAGGTCCTTCAGTTCCTCTACCTCTCCCCATTGACATGGGGACTCTGCAGATGCCATGTACATTATCAGGAATCCCATTATCCTGGATACACCCGGCAGCTCCCTGCTGAGGGAGAAACAATCTATTTACCTCATCCACCAGATATATCCTCCATCACCGAATGGTGACATTGATGTTGAGATACTGGGAGATGATGGATATGTCACCTCGTCCTGCCTGGAAAGTTCTGGATCATAGAAGCTGAATGAAACAGTGACCCTCACAGCACTGGCAGCATCATCCTTCCCCTGGTGTGAAGCTGCGGGTCGTGTTGAAGGAGGTGACACCGCTCTGTGACAAGCTCCTTGTTCAGTCAGGGTCCCCTCACACTGCTCCTGGGTTAATTGGAGCTTGGGAAGCTGTTCCTGGAAAACCCGGGGTGGATATAGCAGATCCCTTTCCCCACACACACATTCACTCCGTGGTTTCAGAGCTTCCCCTCTCTCTGCAGCCTCTGCTCCATTTGGTGTTCATGTTACAGACCCAGATGTTGTACCTACAGTCCCCATGCTCCATCCAGAGTTGGGTCACCAAATCCTCAGGTCTCCCTAAATGTCTGAGGCAGCTCACAGCACAACCTCCAGCATACCACCCACAGCCCCTCCACTAAATTTTCCATTACAGGAGTCAGTCAGAAGCCTCTCTGCTACAAGTGTTGTGGACCAGTCCAGATCCCCCCAAAATATTTTAAAAAGGCCGCTTAGGCCCAAACCTTTCCTTATTTTGAATTTAGATGCGAAGTGTGCGTTCCAGATATGTTGCGACTGGTCAAACCACTCGACATTAACCAAAATATAATCTATTAAAATGCTTTAGTTAAAATACAATCAAAGAAAAGAAAATTTTGGGGATAGCTTATATGTTGGAACACTTACACAAACAATAGATACCGTACCTACTTGGTTTACACCGCTTGGCACAAAGGTATATTCAAATACAGATCCTTTCAGCAGTTTTCCAATCCAGGAGGAAACAACATGAACAGCGATCTCAGAGAGAAAAGCAGCTGGGGATCATGTATTGAAACTTCCAACCCTTCTGGGATCCCCAGCAGCTTCTGAATGCTGCAGCTAAAAACAAAACGAGTAAACCTGGTCTGGGAGAGCTGGCCACTGCCCTTCCGTTGTTACCACCGTTTTAATAAAACCGAAAGGCTTTCTCAGTTATTTGCTTTAACTGTTTTCAGACAGCAGTTCTGCACCTCTGCATTTAAAACCTCTATTCAAAAAAAAAATCTAAGAGAAAATAACCTTTTTTACAGTGGTAGTATCTCACGACTCCACCTTTAATAAAATAATCGATCAATATACAAGTGTGGATTCATTTTAGACCTCCTAGACTTCCTCTGTTAATAGTCTGCAATGCATGTGTGTGTGTGTGTGTGTGTGTGTGTGTATGTGTATTTATATATATATATATATATATATATATTCATTGACTCTGAACATACAAATGTTTACAACTAGATTCGATTTCAATCATTTTACTCCTGCCACAGAATGCCTTTGTCTTTCTTCATCCAAGTTTCCACAACGTGTCAAAACTTAGGTTTTCTCGCCCTGTCACCTGTATAATTTCAAATTGAATGGCAGCAATAATAAGCTCAATCGAAACAGACTGGTCTTTCCCTTCTTCAACTTCTCAAAAATTTTAAGGGTTCGCGATCAGTGATAAAGATTTGGCTCATGTATGTTATTCGCAATTTAAATGTTCAAATGTTGTAACGCCAACACGAAGCTCAAGGCCTCCTTCCCCATTGTGGAATAAATCTATTGATGTTCCCACCGGACACTCCAACCACACGTTACATAACGGAGCACTTCTCACCTCTCCAACAGTCCTTCTGAATGACATGTCTCCTCATGTCTCAGCATAAAAGAGATGCGTACTTCTGTACTTCTTAATGCTGTAACTCTTTCCCTGCTACTCCTGGCCTATGCCAGTAAAGCTTACTTTCACAGGTATATAGTTTAAGATCTCGCACATTCTTCTCCATCCCTCACAGAAACCAAACTTTGATTTCTGAACCAAATCATCATCATCAGCCATTTCAGCTTCTAATCTTGCCATTGTAACTGCTCTTCCACACGAGTTCTCACGATTGCAGGAAGTGAATT
>NW_025204061.1:7008-9026 GCF_004010195.1 Chiloscyllium plagiosum
TGGCCTGTTTGCACACTGTAGGGATTGTAATTCTAAACCCAATTTGGTATTATTGATTTAGAACCAGACAAGAGTCCCCAGTTTGCTATAGACCAACTCGACTGCCTCAAATTATTTTAAGAGGGTAACTTGGATGCCACCCTTTTCTTATTTTAAAGGTAGATGTGATTTGAGTGTTCCAGATGTGATGCTACTAGTCAAACCCATGCACCATTAAGAAAAACACAATATATTTAAACACTCTAATGAAAATCCATACACAATGAAGAGGAATTTAGAATAATTTAACTAATGGAAACCTTAACCGAATAATGGATATAATACCTTCTACAAATGAACTGTTCCAATATACTAACATTCCATCAACACACCCCTTGGTAAAAAGGAACATTCAGACATACATACTTCATACAGTTCTCCAATCCAGGAGGAAACAGCATCAAGTCGGTTTTCAGAGAGAGTTGCAGCTGGGGATAAGTTACGAGGCCGTTGTTACTGCTATTTATTATAAACCCTAAAAGCGTCGTAAGTTATTTACTTGAGCCGTTTTCAGTAGGCAGTTTGGCCTTTAAGATCTCTTATTTTAAAAAGGAGAAAATAATCTTTTTTAAAAAAAAAGTGACAGCACTGTCACACAATTTAGATGTCTGGTCCTTTACTTAAGGGACTGCCTCGTGTTACTGATCGCAAGGTCACCGCAGAGGGACAAATTCAGGGACAGACCAAGTTACAAGGATGTGTCTCATAACTTCTAAAACACCCCTGTCCATGGCATGGGATATACCGCGAAGTGAACAACAGCCTGAAACACACCATTTCACTCTTTCTGAACTACACAATGCCAGCACTTGATACACTAGGGAGCCAAAAGCTAAGCCCAGGGAAAGATACAGAGGGACAGAAAGATTCACATTAAAGACAGAAACAGACAGTTAATTAACGGAAAAGATATTGTGGAAATATGGGAAATCAGACAGGGCAGTGGGACGAACTGGAGAAGTGAGATCTTTGAAAGTAAAATGACAAGAATGAGAACATTGAATAAAGGCATTGTCAGATCAGCTGGAATTTGTTACATCAAATTCTCAATCTGCTTCACAGGACACCACAAACACCATAAACTGGGACAAGATGACAGCCTAGCATGGAGAACTGTGCAGACCATGCTAGTGTGTTGCTCAGTAAACTGCACTATCTGCCCAGCATAGAGAGTATTGCAAACTTTACTATCATATGCTAACCATACTCGCATCAGGTTACTGCCTACAATGGGAAGGTTTGCTGCGTCTGTGTGTGTGCTCATCAGAAACTGAGAGAGAGAGTGTGTGTGTGCGCATGCGCGATAGGCGTGGTTGAATGCGAAACTCATTGTTGGAGAAGGAACGCACATGGAGGAAACTATTTTAAATACGAACAACTGGCAAGCTTTTTGTTAATCAACAGGGAGGGAACGAGAGACGTTTCATGGACAGATGAGGTAAAGTGTTTGAGAATGTTAACATAAAGGCATTGCCAGTCACAATAGCAATATACATCGGTGTGCATATGAATGACAGATGGATGGGAGTTTGGTGTGAGTTCGAAGCAGATTTGCTTGTGAAGGTTTGAAGCCGGGAGTGTCAGTAGCAGATTATTGGCTTCATTAAGACTGTATTTCATAGCTCAAGTTTCAAACAGCAGATGGAATAAGCCAGTGAGATATATTCTGAAGTGGTGAGAATTTCAAGTTAGAAATGGTCAGGGTATGGTGTCAGGAATCACCTCATGGTCAAAGGGATCTCCCACAGTTGTGACTTGTCTGCTTCAGCCGCAGATATTGGTCAGGGATGAGATGGAAACAGTGGCAGGAAGTGGAGTTTGTAACCAGAAAAGTGGAGATTGACCTCCATGCTGTTAATATTTAAATAACAAAGGCAATGATACAATAAATTGTAGTTCGCAGCTGGAACTGAGTAGATCAACATAGAGACCCATGAGTGACACTGCCAGAGCAGAGAGGAAGATAGTAATTGAACACG
>NW_025204062.1:0-1583 GCF_004010195.1 Chiloscyllium plagiosum
GCTCTGTCTGTGTGTGTGTGTGTGTGAGAGTGTGTGCTGTCAGATTGAAACCTTGCTTACTGGATCATATTTTGTTTGCCTTTATATTAACATGCTGGTCCCTCCCTGAAACACAAATACACAACGCTACGAATGTGTTTTTCACAATAAAACAGAAGTTTATTTCACAAAGCAAATGAAGATTAAAAAAAACAAACCATTTACATATAAATGAATTTGAAATATTTTGAAACAGTTGGCAGAACAAAACCATCTAAACAACACCGTCACTCTACAATATTCAAATACCAGAGAGATACCTTCGCTATCATATCTATCGGTTTTAATTCATGGTTTCTTTCAATTCCTGGTCTTGAGAGTTTGATATCCTCTTCTTTGATTATTCACACAACAAATTTAACCTTTATACACTCAAATAAAAACATTGTGCTGGAAAAGCTCAACAGGTCTAGCAACATATGTGGAGAGAGATCAAAGTTAACATTTCCAGTTGAGTGACCCTTCCTCAGAGCTTAAACCTTCTAAGCTTCAAATAACTTTTTCATGGTTCTAACCAAACACCTCTGGTCTTCAATTTATAACTCAAACTCTTTCACTGAGTTGATCAATTGTTCTGAACTAACTGCTTTTACCAGGATGGTCTGTTCTTACATCTGATGTGAGCCAGCTCCCCTGCAGACTGCCTCCAAATCTTTCCAACATATTGTTCTTACACTGAACTTCAACCAGGACTTTGGTGAACTGAACCCAACACCTTTCCAGTTTATGGGTGTCTGCCTGAAGCCAAAAAAACCCAATTCCTGACTCTCCAAATGAAAAGCAAGTAAATGCTGTTCTAATGCAAACCAACTCCATTGTCACTGCAGGAACTCTCACTCTGCTTAAAAAACACCTTTCCAGTTTATGGGTGTCTGCCTGAAGCCAAAAAAACCCAATTCCTGACTCTCCAAATGAAAAGCAAGTAAATGCTGTTCTAATGCAAACCAACTCCATTGTCACTGCAGGAACTCTCACTCTGCTTAAAAAATGGTTTCAGAAATTCTACCGAGTTAATAGTTAAATCCCTCTGTGATTGTGTGTATGTGTGTGTGCGTGCCTGTGTGTGGGGAGTGTTTATGTGTGTCTCTGTATGTGTGAGTATTTGTGTCTGTGTGTGTGTGTTCACCTGTGTGTGGGGAGTGTGTGTGTGTGTCTCTATACGTGTGTGTATGTCTGTGTGTGTCTGTCTCTGAGTGTGTGTGAGTGTGAGTGTAAATGTGTATGTGTCTCTGTGCGGGTGAGTGTCTCTGTGCGGGTGTGTGTGTGTTTTTACTTGGGTGAAGGTCAGTGATTCCATGGGGGTTATGGTGAATTAAAGCCCATGCTGAGTCTCAGGAACGGGATCTGGGCCAGACCACACAGAACTGGCAGATTTCCTTCTCTCTGGAATATACAGAGGAACCAATCAACTTCTGATAGTTCAACAGGTTCATGAGCTTTCCTTTATGATCAACACCTTCCTCAAATTCATAACTCCCTCAATAACAGCCTCAAACAACCTCAATAACAGCCTCAAACTCCCTCAATAACAGCCTCAAACTCCC